>NW_005872450.1:0-54826 GCF_000147115.1 Myotis lucifugus
TGAATCCAGTTTGCAGGTGTCTGCGCGACCCCCCAGGAGCACATCTGTGACAACCACCCACAATGCCCCTGTCGGTCCTACAGGCCGACCGTTAGAAATGGGTGCAGCAACACCAGCGCTTCCTGGGAGTTAGCACCTGGGGGGGTTTAAATGGAAGATACAGTACGAGCTGCCAAGAAAAAAATAAAAGTGCCTGCTGGCATGGCTCATGGTTCAGCACGGACCTATGAACCAGGAGGTCACAATTCGATTCCCGGTCAGGGCACATGCCTGGGTTGCGGGCTCCATCCCCAGGGTGGGGCGTGCAGGAGGCAGCCGATTGGCATTTCGCTCTCACATCTATGTTTCTCTCTCTCTGTCCCTCTCCCTTCCTCTCTGAAATCAATAAAAATACATTTTAAAAATAATGTATCTGTGGCATGTGACTAGCATGTGGAAGTCAATCTCTGACTCTCCTTCTATAGCATATGCGTGACACACACACACACACACACACACACACACACACACACACACATGCCTCACACCTATATACACACCCATATCTGTCATATACATGCCCGTGGCTTCTCCTTGGGGGGGAGGGGGGGATCAGGCAGCCTGGTTCCTCGTGGCGCCATCATGAGCTCCACCGAGCATGTGTGCCTAGAGCAGCCTCTCTGACCCGCCTGTGTCACCTGCCCTGTGGATGGATTGGTGCCTGGTTATGTTCATACATTTACTAACGATCCCCGCGAAGCTCACTGGTGCGATGGTGAGGACTTTCCTGGGGATGATATTCACCGAATCACATCAAGGTTATTCTCTGAATTATCCCAGGGGACCCCTTATGATTGTAAAGGATCACTGTGCTCACTGTGAGCAATTACACAAAATAAGGACGATGTAACGGACTCCATTTACTCTTTCTCTTTGGTTCCATAGATTCCCTTGTATCTTTAGCTAATAACTAGAGGCCCGGTGCACGGAGTCATGCACAGGCCATGGCCGGTCAGCCAAGCGGCTATGGACCCTCCCTCTGAGCGGCTGCTCCCGCTGTGGGAGCGCACTGACCACCAGGGGGCAGCTCCTGCGTTGAGCGTCTGCCCCCTGGTGGTCAGTGTGCGTCATAGCGACTGGTCGGCCAGTCATTCCGGTTGTTCCAGTCGTTCTGCCATTCGGTCGCTGGGCTTTTATATATATAGATGGCTGCCAGACAACCAATCAGATGCTTTGATCAGCTCGAGGAGAATTAATTATAAGGCATCTGGGCCCCTTCAGAAAGCAGAGGGCAGAGCGTTTGGTTGAGATCTGCATCGGGAGCCGTCAGAAACCAAGCCAATCACTCTCGCCATGTGTTTCTAACCCGGAAGGCTTGGCATTTCTGTGCCTGCGTTTGATCTGCCCTATAGATGCTCTTGCTTGTTCCAATTTTTAAGTAAAATTAAACATAATGAATAAACTACATGATTCGTGGTATGTCACCTCTTCAACCTCAGTTTCATTATATCTGAAATAACAGTGTATCCAAAATAACCGTGTTTTGAGGAGCAGTGTTCACCAAGTTCAACCATGTTGCTCCTTTTAAAGAATATTCTTGCTTACAAGGCCAATCGATAAAAGACATAAACATGCCCCATAGGCCCCTCGGGATGAAACCCACAGCCACCTGAGCAGGGTCTGCAGTTCCCTCCTGAACAGTGTGTGGGCGTCTCGGACCCGGAAGGAGGACCAGCAGCTCCTGGCTGGTCTCCCCGAGTCCCAGTCACCGCAGAGCCCCCGTGAGAGCCATGGACCCTGACTCTGCAGAGGACGCCTGGGCGAGGGCACCCAGGAAACGGGGGGGATTCTCAGCCTCTGTGGTATGTACTGAACACACGCTGGCGCTCCCCACCCCGATGTCTCGTTCGCCCCGATCACCGTATCTATTTTGGTTTCATTCCATCTCCCAGGGATTTCCCTGATCATCCTGGAATCATCCTTTTCCAACAAATAACTGCAGGCCCCAAGGTGCCTCTTTGCACCTCAGTCCTCGATGCACAAATGAGCTTTCGATGAGGCACTGAAAAGGTACTCACAGAGCCCACAGGTAGAAATCCAATACACAAGGCAGCTGAGAGGGTTTATAGGCAGGTGCGCGGGGGCCTGAGACGCGTCGGACGCCTCCGTGCCTCCCTAAGTGGCCCATGCATTACTCCTCGCAGGATAATCAATGATGTTACATCTAGATGTACAGCTCCGGTTTCCAGGCCGCAGAGAGAGACTGAGAAAAGACGGAAAGGAGACAGGAGAGAGGGTGGGGCTGTGGCGTGGCCACATGTAAAGGCACAGATGTCATTGTCGCTGTTTGTTTATTTTAAAGTATGACCTCGCGCATGTCCAGGAAGCTGGTTATCTGATAGGACCCGCATGGTATGGGCTGGATGAAACTAGAATCGTACTTCAGTAAAGCACCATTTCTCCCAGGAACTGCTGGGGAGTCTACAGTTTCTCTTTCTGAAGATGTTTTCTTCAATGTGAAGATGCTGGGGTTTTGGGAGTGCGTGGGATCCGATGATAATTCACTGATGGGGATGCCGGTCACTGAATCCGTTCAGCCCCTGCCGCCCACACCCCTTCCGGGGTCAGGGAGCTCCCTGCACGTCCAGGGAGACAGGGAGAGCTGCTACCTCTGTGACCAGCTCTGCAATCCGGCCCAAGTCCCCGACTAGTCCTCGAGATGGAGACGGGATGACCAAACCCAGAAGGGACGGCCTTTGCTCCCCACTCTGGTGGGCACAGCTTCAAAGCACAGGAGGTAGAGGGCTCAGGATGGAAATTAACGACGGAACCTGGAACGCTTTTAGACGGACAGAACGTTATAAGGAAAACACGCTGGTTTTCATTTCCTCTGGCCTATGACACCTCTGGAGATGGGCGGGGAGGGAGGGGCTCCGAGTTTGCAGGAGAGTCGAGTGCTCATGGCCACTGTGGAGGGGGAAGGGAGGGACCAAGGAATGGGGGGCGGCGCGGATTAGGGGTGACTTTGAGGTGTTCGTGGCGGTTGGTTAGGTTTTAGGGTAAAGTACACGAGAAACATTGTCTCTTGAAACACTTTGGTGTGGGTGGGAAAGGAGGCAGAAGCTAGAGTCACCTGAGGCTGGACCTTCTCTGCCATGTCCCTGGGAAGAGGGGTCACCGAGCAGGAAAGTGAAGGATGCTGGCAAGAGACGCCGTCCAGCGAGCTTGGGGCCAACAGGTGCATGAGGAGGAGAGAGAAGGTGGGAGCTGCTGAGAGGTATGAACGAGGGTGACGTGGGCCTAAGGCGCGGAGGCGAAGGCCTGTGATAGAGCGCGAGCCATCGAGGAAGATACGTGGTTGTAACCAGAAAAGCATTTCCAAAGACCTTGTTTCACAAAAGGCGGGAGTCGAGGTGGATGGCAAGAGTGAGACGGGTCGTGAGAGTAAGTACCTGAAGCCCTGGGTGGTCGGCGCCTGGACCCGCTGCACCGAGTGTGGAGTCACCCACCCCCGAGCCGTCCTCGAACACCCACCCAAGGGCAGTGCCTCCAAGACTTCATCTCAGCTCCAGGCACGGCTGACACCACCTGCCTGGGGTAGCATCAGACCCACAGGCAGAGGGCGCAGTTCCACAGACTGCCCTCCACTCAGGCACCACCCTACCTGCACGTTCTCACCTGCGCTCTGACCGACTGGCTGTGAGTCAGAGGTTCCCACGACCCCTCCTTGAGTTTGACTAATTTTCTAGAACAGCTCATGGAACTCAGAAAACGCGCTCACTCACGAATTTACTGACTTATTGCAAGGATTAGTAAAGGAAGCAAATCTACAGCCAGGTGAAGAGATTCAGAGGGTGAGTCTGGAATAAAGCAGCTGCCTTCCCTGTGGAGTCGGGCTGGGCACGGGGCACGGGAAGCGCTCTGGCCCCCGCCTACTGGGCTTTGTGGCAGCTTCACAACACAGGCTGGTGGGTCCCCCATGGGTCATTGATTCAACCCCCAGCCCCTTCTCCCTCAGCAGAGGCCAAGGGTTGGGTTGAAAGGTCAACCCTTCTGTTTTTGTTGACTTTTTTAGAGAGAAAGGAAGGGAGAGGGGGAGAGAGGGGGAGAGAGGGAGAGAGAGAGAGAGAGAGAGAGAGAGAGAGAGAAAGAGAGCATCCATGATAAGAATCATGGATGGATTGGCTGCCTCTTGCACGCCCCCTACTGGGGATTGAGCCTGCAACCCAGGCATGTGTCCTGACCGGGAATTGAACTGTGACCTCCTGGTTCATAGGTGGACACTCAACTATACGACCTGTCAGATCTGTTTTCTTTATTAGAGAAGGCAGTTAAGGACCAGGGGAGTTCTATCCTCCTATCCCTGGTTGGTTTCCTGGCAACCCACCACCATCCTTAGGTGCTTCCCCAAAGTCTTCTCACTAACATAAGGAGGGGGCTTCTTCTTATGACTCCGAAGTTTGAGCTGAGGCCTGAGGGACCAAATATTACAACAGAAGGTGCTCTGGTGCTCTGACCACGCAGGAAATCCCGAGGGTGTGGGGGGCTGTGAGCCAACAACTGTGGACTAAGTCCACATATTTATGGGAAATATATTTTGGTCACCTGAATGAGCAAATACAGAGTATTTCTTATAAATCACCAAATCACACTAGGTTTATGTCCAAATAAGCTGAGAAAGGAAGTCTCTAAATGAAGTCTTCAGCCTGACTGGCGTGGCTCAGTGCTTGAGCATCAACCTGTAAACCAGGAGGTCATGGTTGGATTCTCCGTCAGGGCTCATGCCCGGGTTTGGGCTTGATCCTCAATAGGAGGCGTGCAGGAGGCAACCCACCCATGATTCTCTCTCATCATTGATGTTTCTGTCTCTCTCTCCCTCTCCCTTCCTCTCTTAAATCAATAAAAATATATTTTAAAATAAATAAATAAAGTCTCCAAAGCTAGTGTGGATCCCAGCAGAGATTTACGTCCAGAAATGCCAGCTCACACCTGCTCTCTCTTCTGTTATATACCCCTGCTAACGAGGAAACCACAGCTGAAACAGCACCATTCACTTGCAGGCCTCCTTACTGTGTGTGAACATGCCAGTCATTGGTCAACATGTAAGTTCAACAAGGGAGCAAACATATGCTCACAGGAATGCCCATCAGGATTGTTTTTTCTTATTTGATAGGGAGATGCAAACTTAAAAAATGTTGTTGAATATATTGTAATAAATCCACTTAACATAAGAAGTATGCTAAAGCCATTATAGAAGAAACTGACATTCTTGCAAAATTATTTATACACTACAATGCCATCAAAACTAATATGCAAGTACATGTTTGGTATTTGCTGGAATTACATGTTGGAAGGTTATGCATGGTTCTCTTTAGCTCATGCAGTTACGTCTGTCTTCATATCTAGGTTTTCCCATTAATGTGTACTTTTCCGTGATGAAGAAAAAATACTACGACCAGCAAGGAAAGAAGAAAGATATTTCCATCTGTCGTGTTTATGAAGGGTCTCCCCTTTTCATCACCCTGAGAGTGAAAAGTGGCTCTCGGGGGAACATTTCCCCTGTAAGATATTTATAAGGATCCTCTCTCTGCCGAGTCTCCCCTGACTCTCTGTCCATAAAGCGGCTCATAAAGATATAAACACTGAAGTGTCCTCAGCACAATCATCATCGCTCACCGAATTTCCCTCTGCAGTCAGTTCTTGGAACATGAGGGTATGAGCGCAAATGGAACCTTTTATCCAACTTATCACATTCATCAGCGCTTCTCCTCCGCGGGCCTCACATCGTCATCAAGTATGATGCCTACACATGCCGTTCTCCCGGAGAAGCATTTATAGGGGGGCGGGGGGCGTAGTCTCGGGATCCCGTTCACGCTGCGTGAGTCCCTCAGTCTGTCCTTCCGTGCGTTGCATTCTATTTCTAGGTCCACCGGGTTGCGGTTCTATGGTGTATCTCAGCGACTCACCGTGACGGGTGAGCCTACTGAAGTGCCACGGACAGACTTGCTCTCCCGTGACGAGAAAGGCTGACCTAAGAATGCTTCTGCGACCCGTTCCTTCAAACGCGTTCAGATCAACACGAACGACAGCTGCTTACTAAGCATCCCCGGGAGCCATCATTCCCAGGGATTTACGGAATAGGAACACTCGAGGTTCCCCATTTCTGCCATCTTCTTTGGTAAAGACACGTTCCTTGCCTCTAATTTCTGGAAATGTGACCAGATACCGGTCTCCCCAGAGGAGCCGGGAAGTCCTACGGGTATTGGTACTGACTGCTGGGGACGCCACCCAGGGGTGCAGACGAGGCCTGGCTCTCCAGTGTCTTTTAAAAAAAACATTTTTATTGATTTTTAACAGAGAGGAAGGGAGAGGGATAGAAAGCTAGAAACATCGATGAGAGAGAGAAACATCGATCAGCCGCCTCCTGCACACCCCCCACCAGGGATGTGCCCACAACCAAGGCACATGTCCTTGACCGGAATCGAACCTGGGACCCTTCAGTCCGCAGGCCGACGCTCTATCCACTGAGCCAAACCGGTTACAGCTCTCAAATGTCTTTTGCTCTAAGATGTCTAAGAGGTCATTTTCAGGTCATCTTGACGATAATACAAATCAACACGCTCCAAAGCTGAGTCAGGGTCCATGTGCTTTTGTAACAACCGGACATCACCCTGAACTCCTTTGCTACCTTGCTCTCTCATGCTTCCCGGGAATTCCGCGTCTCTCCCTTCCTCCCCAGAAAATGGTGGTCTTGCCTGTAAATCCCACCGACATGCGGGTGAAAGTCACAATCCACAAGAGTGTAAATTATTGTAGAGAAACAAGCCAGTAAATACATAAATTCCAGGAAGTATGCTTTTGTAGAAATCACCCTCATAGCAGATTCCCCATCAGCTGAAAATATTCAGAAGTCAAGACAAAATCAAATAAACTACAATGATGTCCCTACCCCTGATTTATTATTCTAAGGCACCACCTGTGTACCACCAAACATCTTCCTAATTCGTTTCCCAAATGATAATTTCAGGCAAAAAATACCCTTTGCTAAGTATGTCCTGGTGCCTTTAGGAAATCTTTTAGGGTTCACTGAATAGAAAAAAATGTGGCTCGTCAATTCCACGTACCTTGCACCAAATCATAATGACGTGTACTCTACACAATTCAAAATATAATTTAAAAATGTTTAATTCTTCATTAATGTTAGAATGTGCCATTTACAAGGAAATTCCAATGGAATTTGAGAATGTGTGAGTCTTTGCTGTCGGAAGCTGTCAGTCCTTACCCAACTGAGCATCATATATACGGTTAGAAAGTTTCCAAAGAGGTACATTCTACCATATTGTCTCAGCATCAACAGGAATCACGTGGTGGAAAGTATCATTGAGTGGCTCACACGAACACGAAATCAACAGCTGTGTTTTATGGCAGGAAGGTCCATGTTGACGAAACACCACGTAGCCAATAGGAATCCATACCCCCTGGGAGATACTAATGATGAAAGATTGGACAACGAATTAGAAGCTGGGGCTCACCTTCTAGTCTTTTCCAGAACGTGAGTGATGGGCTGTGAGATGTTCAGAAATTCCCCACCTTATAGGGACGTGGTTTCTGTCTCTGTAGGATGAGTAGCTCGGACTGTCTGGGCTCATGTCATCACAGTCCTGTTGTCTGTTTGAATCACATCTGTGTCTCCAATGTCTAGACGAGCTCTAATTGGAGCTCAAACTAAAACCCAGCGAAAGCAGGCTTCTCCTTCACCAAATGGAGGGAGATGGTCAGAGATCCCAGCCTTGACAATCTATGAGTCTCAATACCCAGAATTCAAATCAACCTAAGAAGTGGCCTTGACTCTTTCTTGAATGACCAGCAAAAAGTGGCTGCACACCATGGCTCTGCCCCTTCAAATGTTCACTGGCAGAGTCTTGGGGATTACTGAGCAATTTGTAGCTCTTCCAATTTTTAAGTTCCCTCATTATCTTCATTATTAATTGTCTTAGTTATCTGTTTTTCTATGTAGAGGAAAGGGTAAACTCCAGCCCTGTTTATCAAGGTGAGCCCACTTCTACTGGTTGTCTTACACAGGAAGGTGGCCAGCGTTTCTCCTATAAGAGCTGGTTTTATGTTCACGGTCATATAAAATGCTCTGTTTCCATCTCTCTATATAAAACCCTAATATGCAAATAGACAAAACGGCAAAAAAACTAAAGAACCGAACAATCGGTCACTATGACGTGCACTGACCACCAGGGGGTGTGTGCAAAACATGGCAGGCGTTGGCAGCAGGAGGCAGAGTAAGGAACATGGTGGGCATCGGCTGTGGTGGGATGGGTAGCAGGTAAGCGGGGGTGCCAGCCCCAATTGCTCAGTGTCATCAGTGGGTGCGAGCGGCGGCTACTGGCCCTGATCGCCCCTCAGGGCTTCTCCACCTCCCCCTGCTCCTGAGGGGTGATCAGGGCAGCAGCAGCCGCTCGCACCTGCTGATGGCACTGGCCCTGCTCACATCTGCTGCTGGTGCTGGCCCCAATCGCTCTGTGCCATCAGTGGGTGTGAGCAGGGTGGAGCTGTCAGTGCCTGGGAGCAGCGGCAGCGAGAACGGGGCTGCCAGCAGAGGGGGGACCTGGGGCTGTGGCGGGAGGGACTGGGTGGGGGTGCGGAGGATGGGTGGAGACCCGCCCTTGTGCCCACTGCAGCCTTGGGGCCCACAGTTCCTTTCAAGGTGCACGAATTTGTGCACTGGGCCCCTAGTTTACAAATAAAGTGCAATCTTGAAGCTGGTGTTTAGGGTTGAATTTACAAAAGGGCTAGAAAGCTTGGCCCCGATTTCCCATGTACAGGTTCACCTGCTCCCTATCTTGTCAGGTCCCATGGGATTCTCTTAGAGGGACAGGAAATGAACTACTTATCGCGTCCATGCTGGGAGACCATCTATGCTGAAGTCCAAGCACCACGGCCTTTGGAACAGACCACGCTGTTCCCCCCGTCACACATAAAGAATGACTCACTGTCGTTTCACAAATGATGCCGGCATGACCTCTTCAGTCATAGATTAGAGTGGGCACCGTGTGGCTGCATCCTCAGGAACACATCATGGCCACACACACACTTACAGTGACACCACAGTGATGGCCGTGCACCCCTTTGCCAATTTGGTTCCATGTCATATAATAACAGCACCGCATTGAGTTGCCATTACCCATCGGTATATGAAATGCCGATATCCCTACCAATAAGAAAATAACCCCAAAGGCCTTGAGGCTGAGTCGAGCTTGTGGTTATTCTGCCATTGGGAGTTCCTTGGGTGAAAATATCTAAAAATATGGCTGATTTGGAGCAGAACAGGATCCCAACAGTCCAGCCCTGGGCCCAACACCAGCCACTGGTAGAGCACTCACACATCACCCGGGAGAGGCGGACTCCTGCCGAGAGAGGGGTCACTGCTCGCCTTTCGCTTCTGAAATGGATGTTTAAAAGCACGAGGAGAGACGACACCCAATGAGACTCGAGAGAAAAGAACCCCCGGGGCTGGGCTCTGACTCAGGAGAGAGGAGCCTGGGGCTGAGCGTGGCCTCTGCACTGTGACCCCCGGCCTGGGCGAGGTGCAGTGGGAAATGGGCCAGCTCCTCTCTTCCCAGGAGGGTCAGATAAATCCCTTTCTCGCTCTTGGGCTCGGGGGGCCGGGGGTGGGGCTGTGAAAGGTCGGAGAGAAATGGGGGTGGGGGTGCCCTGGGCCTCACAACCTGCTCCTGGTGGAAAGACCCCCGAGAGCTTAAGAGGCTTCGAACCACGGGTAGGTTTTATTTTTTTAAATATATTTTTATCGCTTTCAGAGAGGAAGGGAGAGGGAGAGAGAGATAGAGACACCAATGAGAGAATCATATGAGAGAGAATTATTGATCGGCTGCCTCCCGCACCCCCCGCCACCCCATGTGCCCTGACCGGAAATTGAACCATGACCTCCTGGTTCATAGGTCGAGGCTCAGCCACTGAGCCATGCGGGTCGGGGGGACATTCTCTTTTGTGGGTGCTCTCTGTATCTGCCCGTGAAAATGAGCGTGTATTGGTCCATGAAGAACATTGTGATGGATCAGCACCTGCTGCCCATCTATTGCCATGAAATCGGGAATTCTTTCCTAATGTATAACAGAGTGCCCGCATCTTAAAGCCAGCACCAGGCTCATAAAACAGAAACGTCTACCACGAAAATAACTGCAAGTTTGGAAAGATCTGGGAATGTCCTATTTCACGGACATTTCTGGATGCCTCTTGCTTTAATAGAAGCAATGGCAGTTTTGGTAAAAGTTGGTTTCATTTGGAAAATTGAAGAATTCAGTTTGCTGTTGCGCCACTTCCCAGGGAAGCGAGACAAGAGCTGAAATGACCACTTTGATCCTCTCGATGGCGGCTCTGGGCTGAGCGTCTCAGTGCTACTCCTCCCAGCAGCTGCCCGACGCCCGGCTCCTGGGGGCAGGTTCGAGTGCGCGTGCCCACAGCTGGACACGAACGCACTTCCTGTCTGAATGGCCCTCCGGACAGCCGGGAGTCTGCCTGGGCTGTGCACTTGCTGGTGAAGGGGCTTGTCTAGTGTCATCCCCACACCCTTCTGTGTATTTGATTAACCATTTAAGGGGGAAGAACGGGGTGACAGTGGAGGGAAGGGATGAGGTGACAGTGACAGTTCATACTACAAGAACCCCTGAAGCAGTCACACCAGATTGTCCCCACAGACACTCTGTCACGGCTGGTCTGCTTCGGTGCCTGCAGATCCATGATAAAACGTGTCACGCGTCCTAGTGCTCTCAGTAGAGAACAGTGGCTTCCGTGGCCACCATCACTTCTAAAGGCAGATGCTCTGACCCGGCCGGTGTGGCTCAGTGGTTGAATGTTGACCTATGAGCCAGGAGGTCACGGTTCGATTTCCTGGCTGCCAGTTCGATCCCCAGTGCGGGGCGTGCAGGAGGCAGCTGATCAATGATTCTCTCTCATCATTGATGTTTCTGTCTCTCTCTTTCCCTTCCTCTCTGAAATCAGTAAAAATATATTTTTAAAAATAAAGCAAAGGCAGATGCTCTAGAACAGGGGTCCTCAAACTATGGCCCGCGGGCCACATGCAAATACAAATATTGTATTTGTTCCCGTTTTGTTTTTTTACTTCAAAATAAGATATGTGCAGTGTGCATAGGAATTTGTTCATAGTTTTTTTTAAAACTATAGTCCAGCCCTCCAACGGTCTGAGGGACAGTGAACTGGCCCCCTGTTTAAAAAGTTTGAGGACCCCTGCTCTAGAACTATCATTGAACGTGTCAGCGTGAATCTGAGCTATAAACAAGCAAACACGCTCCCATTAGAAGCAGACTCGGCGCTCACCCTCGGAAATACACCCGCTGGGCACAGCCAGGGCTGCTGTACGAGGCCAGTGCGTGTCCCTTTGGCCGATCGAGTGGATGAGCCCAAACAACAGGGCTGCTGAGGAGACCTTTGCTCAGCATCGGCCTCAGGAAGGATGGTGGTTTCACTGACGCTCAGATGGCATCTGTCAAAACGGTCCCTAGAGAGTGTGCTGCCCTGGAGACGCGAAACCTTGGAAAGCCGTTTCTCCCCTGTAATCACGTGTCTGGCAGGCTTACATCTGGAGATTTCTTCTAAAAATAAGGGAATACGTGTTGCCGTGTGAATAAAGCTGAAGACAAAATTGATGCCGAGTGTAAGTGGGAAACGTGTATTTCGGATTCCCACCATCCCAGCCATTTCTGGAAATTGCCATTGGAAACAGTTCTTTTATTGCTCATTCTTCATGACTGAATCCGAACGAAATTCAATTGTCATAAAACAAGTCAGTGAGCTTCCATTTCGCATGTCCCGTTACTTCTTAAATTTGGAGCGAGTCCCAATCACTCCCCAGCCGTCGTGGGGTCTAAATCAATTGTATGGGAGTTCCCACGACTGCGGAATGTTTTCAGGAAACACAACGAACCGCTTCCCAGACGAGGGACAGCATCGAGGCTGGCTGCTGCTCCCCTCCAGCCAAACTCTCTCTTTTCCATCCTGTGTGGTTTCCACCGAGGTCTGGGCATGGACAGAGGACAGGTCACCAGAGAGAGCGGGTCTCGGCGCCTGCTCTTCTCACAGAGGTACCAGCGGTTCTCAACCTTCCTAACGCCGTGACCCTTTAGTACAGTTCCTCATGTTGTGGTGACCCCCAACCATAAAATTATTTTCGTTGCTACTTCATAACTATAATTTTGCTACTGTTATGAATCGTCATGTAAATATCTGATATGCAGGATGTATTTTCAGAGGTCATGACCCACAGGTTGAGAGCCGCTGGAAGACGCTGTGGAAGAAAACACCTGAGCAGATCGAACAAGAATGTTTACAGATCATTCTCTGGTAAACTCACCCGCATTAGTCTTGACCAGGGGCATTTTCCTTGAATAACTGATGGTGAATTGACTGTTACATTTATAATCAGGCCAACGGCTGTTCGGGGCTTATTCTAACGTTGTCATCCCAGCCGACAGAGGAGGGGGCTCTGGCCTATGTTCTCCAATCACAGCAGGTCCACTCAGGAACCTAAGGTCAATGGTTGTATAACGGGCCCTGCTCACTCTTTAGCAAGTGAAAGTATTACCCCGAATTCATTCCATTCACCGAAGGAGCCCGGAGCCCAGGGGACTGGGAGCCCCTGGCGTAGCAGGAGGATCACTACTTCTGAACTTTTAAATCTCCGTCAGGACGACACGTCTGTGCTATATCGTCATTGGTCGAAAGCATGTTTATGGAGTTGAAGGAAGACGAACCAAATCCCAGTCTCTGTGTAACCAAACTCGGCTTCTTGGGGAAAGTTTCTCCTACAGAGACATGCGTGTGTCTCCTTGTGTATAATAATGAGGATGGCCAATGGCATGTTGACACCGACCCCCTGGATTCTCACCCGGACCCCTCAGGGCCCCGAGCCCCCTTTAACTCGGCACCGTCCTTGGGAGCCTCCTCAAGAGCCCGCGGTCAGCAAGATTCCTGCTGAGTCAGCGTATGGAGGATCCACTCCAAGCGCTTCTTTCAGTAACAGTCCCCCCGAGACCCCGCCCTGCTCTGTGGATAGAGCCCCCTTCCCACCCGCCTTCAGAGTTGAGTCGGATACGCCTTCCGGCTGGGGGGGTCCCCACCCCTGAGATGACTGCCCAGCAGGAAGGGGCCTGACCACTTTAACACGCGTGTGTCATGAATATTCATATCTCTGACAATAAGTTCTTCTCTTTGCATGTCCCATGTGACTATAACACTCTGAAGCTTAGCAAATGGATGTACATAAACTCAAAGTTACTTTCATTTCCGTGGATGTCACAATTTTCTGCGAATTATTTTCTAGAACATTGACAAAGGATCCCAAACACCTTTGTAAGCATGTGAAATGTCCCCCAGTGATCAGGTGGAGGGCAAAATGCTATATTTCCTCACCGGGTGTGGACTGACTCCTCGGGCGGGGGCTGTGGGTGCCGCAGGAAAAGCAGCACGTGGCCCCTGACCCCAGAGGTTCTCCCTTACACCTGGACAGATGAACGGACACCACAGGTGACGATGACAGATGCCAAGGACATGGTTAGACAATGCCCAGGGAGAAAGGAGAGCAGAGAAAACCCAAATCAGACTGAGGAATGGAGCCAGGAAGACACTTCTGAAAAAGATGTGCCCTTAACCACAGAACGAGGGGGGGACCACAGAATGAGGGGGGACCACAGAACGAGGAGGGGACCACAGAACAAGGGGGGACCACAGAACTAGGGGGGACCACAGAACGAGGGGGGGACCACAGAATGAGGGGGGACCACAGAACGAGGAGGGGACCACAGAACAAGGGGGGACCACAGAACTAGGGGGGACCACAGAACGAGGGGGGACCACAGAATGAGGGGGGACCACAGAATGAGGGGGGACCACAGAACGAGGAGGGGACCACAGAACAAGGGGGGACCACAGAACTAGGGGGGACCACAGAACGAGGGGGGACCACAGAATGAGGGGGGACCACAGAATGAGGGGGGACCACAGAACGAGGAGGGGACCACAGAACAAGGGGGGACCACAGAACTAGGGGGGACCAAAAACGGGGTCACCATTCCAGTCACGGGGACGAGTCCTTCACAATCCGGTAGGAAACTGTAACAAGGGGTGACTGAGGAGGGAACAGCGAGCAGATCGCCCAGGTCCTGGCATGTTTTGCTGAGGCCACAGCGTTTAAGTTCCTGATCGTTTTGTTTTCTCTCTGACGGTGATGGCATCCGTCAGCTGGATTTTCTCATGGTTCCGAAGAGGTCAAGACTGGGGCTGGAGCCTAACCATTTCCGTAAGTTATTCCAGTGGAACAGAAACAAGGGGCAGCGATGAGAGGAGGCTGTGGGCACCACGCGTGGAGGTAAGAACCAAGGATGGAGCTGACATGTTAGAACGTGACCCAGCAAATCGCGGAGCTGATTAAACAAGCTGTTGGGCTGGGCAGGCGTGCAGAGGGGAGCGACATCACGGTCCGTGGCCTCTCCCAGGATGAAGAGGTGGGTGGGGATCGCACTGTACTTCCTGCTGAAGGAGAACGGACTGAGACAACCACACTGAAGACCTGTTGACTCCCAAGTAGCCGGGACCCCTTCACTGGGGGATGTGATGGTTCATGGGTGAACCCCAGCCTAGGGAGCCCGTCCCTGAGCCCAGGCCAAATGCCAGGCATGTCCTCAGGCTTCTGGCATTGCTCACAGGGATCGGGGTGAGCTGGGCAGGCTGTTGAGGCACAAAGAGAGGAAGCGATTTGGTCCCATCACACAGCTGGTCTGGGAGGTCAAGAGCGTCCCCCTGGCTATCCCCACTCAGCCATGGCATCTGCTCTTTCCACTCCGACGCCGTGGCACCTGCCAGAGCTCCGCAGCCCGAGTCCTGACCATGTGTTTGCGACGTCTACAAAGCATCGCACACATCCTTCCTCTCTCATCCTTTTATGCTTTTACACCTTTTCTCATGGAAACAGCAACCACAATCCTTCATGAAATTAGCATCACTCTGTCCTCAAAGTCCTTCAAATGGTCAGTGGTCACTGAGCTCTGCAGCGCATGCCCCTGGCCTCCTGCTTCTGCGAGGCCTGTACGCTTCCCCACGGAACCGCTCGCTCCGATTGAGTCTCTAATAACAGCTACACCAAGAGGGGCGGGTCTATCTATATTTTGACATTTGGAAAATAAATATATCATTTGAAATAAATAAACTAATTCGTTTCAGGGTTTAGATGTAATTGGCTCAGCAAATGTTAATTAGTTCTAGTAACATGATTTGTTGATTACATTTCTTCACCTAATAAATAGTTTATCATTCATCATAGCAGTCACACAGTCTGCTGGTTTGGATCCTGGATTATGTTCAGGGCAGGAAAAGATGCAAAACCCTACACAAGGGTTAGAACGGCAAATGGATCCTATGCTTTGGAGTTTGTAAACCCTTGATATCTTAGAGCAGTTTAGGTTTATGGCAAAACTGAGAGGAAGGTCCAGAGATGTCCACAGGCTCTGGGACCCACTCACCACAGACACCCCCATGGGTGTCCCCGCGGAGGCGCCGATCCACGCGCTCGGCGAGGAGCTGCTCAGAGGCTGAGACGGCCCAGACACACCCCACTCAGCATCGCTCAGCGCCCGAGAGCGGCTTCGAGTCTGGGAACTGCTACCAGCCCTCGCTGGCGTCACTCAGCATCGCTCAGCGCCCGAGAGCGGCTTCGAGTCTGGGAACTGCTTCCAATCAGACCCCGCTTCTCGGACACCCTCACCCAGGGTTAGTCTGAGAGCCCATCAATACACACGAGACGATGTGGATTGTAAACACACAGATAGTAAGAGTGGGGGGGCTTTACCCACACGTGGCAGCTCCAGTGCCCCAGCAGCTCTGGGAAGCGGGCGTTTAACCCAGGCTCTCGATCGAGAATGCGAGATCTGGAGAGAACTGTGTGCCCGGGGCTCACGCTGTGGCTCCTCCCAGTAAAACCACCATTTGCTTCCCCGAAGCCAAGAACATCCTCCGCTTGGCTTTCGCTGAGGGTTTGCAGAGCAGGCCCTAAGGAGTCCCGCCTGCGGCTGGGACCCGCTGTCCATCCCAGAAGCCGCCTGCCTCTGAGCCCAGGGGGTCCCCTACACCCCAGCCAGTGAGCCTGGTCCCCCAGGGCATCCCCTACACCCCAGCCAGCGGGTCTGGTCCCTCAGAGGGTCCCCCATACCCCAGTCTCCTAGCCTGGTCCCCCAGGGGGTCCCCCATACCCCAGTCTCCTAGCCTGGTCCCCCAGGGGGTTCCCCATACCCCAGCCTCCCAGCCAGTACCCCCAGGGGGTCCCCTACACCCCAGCCAGGGGGACACACTCAGCCCCGCCCACTGGGACCGGCCCAGCACCCTTCCTTTGCGAGGGCGGGACGCGTGCCATCACTCTGTCACCCCCTGGGCCCATCACCTATTCTCCCGGGCGTCGTGAGGCTGCCGACAAACAGGGCCCGGAGGCCTTAGTAACCGGATGATGACACAGCACACACAGCAGCGACCCCGATCACTTAGGTCCCCCCATGTTTGCTATCGTCTCATTTGCATTATGATTCAGGGCAACTTCATTTCCCCTCGGCGCCCCGAGCATCACTGTAGCTGATAATTTTCTGATAATTACCGAGAGAGCTCGCATAATGAGCCTCGCAGATCATGGCTCTATTTATTTCCCCCATGAGCCGCGTCCCGGGCGGGGGAGCAAGGGAAGTGCGGGTTCAGGTTCAGGGCTGTCTGTGGGTCCTATGGACGGGGCACCTCCACAGTCAGAACGCCCCCCCCTTCCCTCTGAAGAGCCCCCTGGCCAGGGAGGAGGGGCCTCCACCAACAATGGACCGATTCTAAAAACGTAGGCGTGCCGGGCACTCGTGCTGGGTTCTAGGGGTGAAGAGACACTCAGGGCCCCCAGAACATACATACTTTTCTTCAAAAGCAAACCCCTCACCCGGCCAGCGTGGCTCAGTGGTAGAGCGTCGACCTGTGAACCTGGAGGTCGCTGGTTCAATTCCCGGTCAGGGCACGTGCCCGGGTTATGGGCTTGATCCCCAGTGTGGGGTGTGCAGAAGGCAGCTGACCCATGACTCTCTCTCATCATTGCTGTTTCTCTCTCTCTCCCTCTCCCTTCCTCTCTGGAATCAATAAAAACATAATTTAAAAATAAACCTGCTAAGCACAGCCTGCACCTGCTCCCCCTCCGTCCTCTGTCCTCCACGTGTGGTTTGGTAACACTGCTACTCACCTCCACTCCTCAGTCACAGGACTGATGTCCCCCCATATATTGTCACCTTGTCACCTCGTTAGAAGGACTACCTTCCCCCTCTTTCTGTTTTTAGTAACACCTTCGACTGCACCCCATTAATATCTGGTTCCCCATGACGTCGCACCTTATTCAGTCTCCTTGGCAACGCACCGGCCACGGAGATGCTCTCTCTGCCCTCTGCACGCCAAGTGCACTTGCCCACACCTGGGAAGGACAGACCTGAACATGGGCCTCAGGACAGAGCAGAAGGAACCTTCCGGGGCCCTGGAATGAGGACAAACGTTTTGGGGAGAAATGTGGTGAAACTGAGTGAAGTTGAGGAGGGTTCTATCCCCCCGCCAGGGCGCCACTGCCCAGCAACACATGAGCAGTGACTCCGAGGGACCTGCAGGAGGAGACATGCACGGGGAGGTCATGGTGCTATTGTCTCTCATGCCAACCAGGGGCAACAGCCTGGGGAGTGTGACTCAGTGCATCACGTCAGAGCACATCAGCATGGCCTCTGCACTCACCACCAACCACTGCGGTGGGCACGCCTCCCGCAGGGATCAGCTTCTCCCCTCACAGAACCTGTGAGATTGTTATTCTCATCGTCCAGGCAGCAGGCAGCCCGAGGCCGTGGAACCCAATGACAGAGGCACCGTTTCTGTTTTTGTTGTAATGTTTTTCTTGTAACATTATTTCTGCTTTTGCTATCAGAGGAACGTTGCCCTCATGGAATGAGCTGTGAATTTTCCCTTTTCTGCGGTTTTCTGAGAGGTTCATAGAATTCACCAGCGAAGCGCCTAGATGTGCTTATTTTTCAGGGGAAGGTTTTTAACACAAAATTCCATTTCTCTAATAGACACAGAGCCGTTCAGAGGGTCCGCTCCTTCTCGCGTGAGCTTCCACGGACTGTGCCCCTGAGGACAGCGCCTGTTTCATCTCTGGTGTTGGATGTATTGTCGTACGTTGTCCATATTATCCCCTTGTGATGCTCTTAGACGCTCATTATCATTTAATAAGAATATTGTAAATATACTTTCACGTTGGGGGGACCTAACTTTGTCTTCTTTGTCACAAATGGAGGGAGGACCTCAAGGGATTGAATCCTCTAGAAACACAGAGTCGGAACCTGCTCCTCTATTAACTCGCCTTTGTCGTGGCTGCTCCTCGGAAATGTGCTTCGGCTCCTTGAAGGACATCTTCAGGGACCCCTCCTCCAACCAGCAGCCTCCAGCCCCCGTCTGCCTGGCACGGCGGGTAATGAAGGCGGGTTGAGCAGATGATGTTTCTGGAGATGAGGCGGCCACTGTGATTAAGTGCAAATCCATTCACTTACTCGAGTGTCAAGTCTAAAACATTAAAGCTCCTCTTGACCCAGAATTCCTGCAATCACAGGCACCAGGTGTGACTGAAACCCCTGCGACTCCCCTCATCTTAGCGCGGAGGACTTCCTTTACGGCCCGCGACTCAGACACAGAGGATGAAGGGAGAGGATGAAGCGAGGTCGCAGACATCTGAGTGCGGGCTCGCCAGCGTTCATCTGTTCCTGGGATCTTCAACGACAACAGTCAATAGGATAAAGACAATATGAGGCCAAGGAAATTATGAAAACGCAAAACACAGGGGGGCGAATGAGCAATTCCTCTCGGGATGCACAGATCCTTCGTCATGATTTCCTGCCGTGTGAGCACCTGAGTTTGGGCTTCTTTCTATGTATTTCACATTTTATCACCGAGCACTAGTTTCACCACTTAAAAGGGACTTTGGTCTTCTCCCGTTTCATGGACCATCTGTCCGTGTCACGCTTGTTGAATCGGGATGTCTTTCCCCACTGGCCCTTAGAGACACATCATCCAAATTTGTCCATAACCGTTCACTACGACCTCAGAGGGGTCCTGGGAAGAGTTTCAGCCAATTGAGAACTTGACCATCCAGGGCGCCGGGCTGACTCTCACATTACCGTCTATAACGCTCCGCAGCCCGCGTTCCCCTACCCCACCCTGTGCAGGCGATGGTCCTCGGGGAGTCTCCCTGCAACACGCCCAGGGACACTCATAAACTATGCCATCCACAGTTTCTTTTCAAACATCTGTACCTGCCAGGTTTCATCCAACTTGTCCGCTAACTGGTGACTGTGAAAGGCACAGGATTCAGTATGTCCCGTCTCCGTTTCTCTCTCCTGCAAAACTCCTCGCATCTACATCCCACCGAGCGCCTCCCAGGCCAGGGGAGCAAGTTCCCTGGAACGCGACGAAGATGGCGCGATGAGGTGCGACCAGCATCCCCCTGTGATGCGCCCGTGAGTTCACACCTCAGGGAGAGTGGACGACGGCACAGCCTGGTGAGCGGAGGCGACAGGGAAGGTGGGAACATGTGACTGGGGGAAAGATGCTGAGATGCAGAGCGGACGCAGGGGCCGGGGACGGGAGAGCTGGGGAGACACGTGCCAGGATGGCAGGGGGGGGCCCTTTAGCTCCTCAGCAGAAATGGGTTATCGAGACGAGGAGCCGGAGGACTGCTGACGGCACCATGGAGCCGCGGGGCCGGCACAGTCCAGTTTAGTGGTGAGAAGACTTCCAGGCCACGTCTGTCCAAACTGAAGCTGCGCATCCTCTTATTCGTGTCCTGGGGAGACTGTTTAATCTCTCTCATTGCAAGTCTCCAGTCAACATAACAAGAATAACTTAGCTGCTGTCCAACATGCTTACAATGAAAATAAAATGAGAACTAGTATGGCCCTGGCCAGTTGGCTCAGTGGATAGAGCATCAGCCCACAGACTAAAGAGTCCTGGGTTCGATTCCCATCAGGGGCACGTACCTGGGTGTCAGGCTCCATTCCCGGCTCTGGTCAGGGTCCATATGGAGGCAACCAGTCAATGTGTCTCTCTCACATTGGTGTCTCTCTCTCTCTCATTGGTGTTTCTCTCTCTCTGTCGCTCCCTCCCTCTTCCACTCTCTCTAAAAAAATAAACGGAAAAATATCCTCAGGTGAGGATTAACAACAACAAAACAAAAAGAGAGAGAATAAGAATGAATATGCAGACTCACTGCAGAGCCAGGCAAACAGCAAAGACTTAGATGTTTGCTACATGCACTGCATGTCCGTGTTCCCCCACATTCATATGTTGAAACCTGCCCCCCAATGTGATGGTGCTCGGAGATGGGGCCCTTCTGCATGGAGGCGTGGCCTTGTCAAAGGGCCTGAGGACGCCCTCGCCCCTTCTGCCACACGAGGGCCACGCGAGAACACGGCGAGAACATGGTGTCTGTGAGCCAGGAAGCACCTTCTCACCAGCTGACAAGGTGCTCATGCCAGGTCCTGGCCTCCCAGCCCCAGACCAGGAGTGGGAGTCCCGCTGTTCACGAGCCGCCCAGTCGACGGTATCAGCTCTAACGGGCACGTGGACTCACACGTCAGCACACAGCACCTTAGCCTTTATCACCAAAGCCACGGAGATGTTGGAAGACAGCCCCGGTTCCACCCAAGTAGATAGCGCTCCAGTGTGTACCCACGCCCGCTCCCTCGGCCCCCACGCCCCCTCCCTCGGCCCCCACACCCGGCTCCCTCGGCCCCCATGCCTCCTCCCTTGGCCCCCACGCCTCCTCCATGGGCCCCCACGCCCGGCTCCCTCGGCCCCCATGCCTCCTCCCTTGGCCCCCATGCCTCCTCCCTTGGCCCCCACGCCTCCTCCATGGGCCCCCACGCCCGGCTCCCTTGGCTCCCACGCCTCCTCCATGGGCCCCCATGCCCGGCTCCCTCGGCCCCCACGCCCGGCTCCCTCGGCCCCCACGCCCCGCTGGCTCAGCCCCAGCTCGGGGGGCCCACACTCTGCCTCTCTGACTCCCCCCGGCTTTGTCAGAGCCTGTGCCGTTACTCAGGTGGGCACACAGGTTTACAGGGTGAGCACAGGAAACACAGCGTTTATTCTTGTGCTAATATTTATTAACTACTGATATTTACTGACTGTTGCCATATGAGCAGCTGAAACCGGCTTCGCTCGCGCCCTGCACGTCCCTGCAGCAGACGCTCTAATCTAGATACTCAAGGCTCAGAGGTGACTGCGGGCGACAGAGATGCCGTGACCACAGGCCTGTGCGGGGAGCACGGAGGGTCCTCCCTCCACGTGAAGAGCCGCCACCCGACCAAGGACACGCAGTCACACGGGAAGGGTCGGCCTGGCAAAGGACGAAGGCAGGGAAGGGCAGGAACGTGCACAGACTTGATACTCAGCAACCCGAGCGAGTAAAGAGCGAAACCAGGAACTCGGGGCCGTGTGCGCACACTCACCCCGCAGGAGACTGTCCACGCGGACGGGGAAACGCTGCGATGTGGACCCGTGACTCGGGGTGCGAAGCGGCAGGTGCGAGGCCGAGCTCTCCTCCCGGGACCTGGGACCTGACGGGGCTGAGTCGGAGCATCAACCCGGAGGTGCGGGGCTGCTCCGTCACCACAAACCTGGCAACGGGCCGGGTGTCTTAGTAAACAAGTTAAAAAATCACACTGCGCTTGCTTAGAATTCAGCATCATGAATATATTACGTGGTGAATATAACTATAGGACACGTACCTGGAGCTGTTTATCCCCCTGCAGGTGGAAACCTGTGAATGACAATCATGTCTTGTATATCATCATGCTTATATTTAAAGTACCATGTACCAAGCAGATGCCTGGCCATCGTAATGACATTGGGTGCCAATAAATACGCCAGCTTTGAAGACAAATAGGAATAGTCTGAGACAGTGTCACACAAGGGGACCCTCTGCACAGGGGAAGGTTGCACTTCGCTGGCTCTGACCAGCCTTCTGGGACAATCTCCCCCTTTCCTTCCTGCACATCTTAGGTCGTTCAATTGTTAATATTTTTACATTTTGTCTATCATCCAAGTCACCGACATGACGTATCACAGTCGACTGGAACTCGATCACCTGGCTGAGGTGTGTGTGTCAGGTTTCTCCCCGGAAAGTGACTCCCTTCCTCCACTCCCCACACTGTGCCCTTCGGAAGGAAGTCCACACACAGCTGAAGCTGGCAGCGAGGTCGCCCACTGCGCCTCAGGGAGGGCAGGGAGGGCACAGAAATCGCCCGCGTTCTGCACGGGAGAAAGTTCCACAGAAAGCAGGTCCCTTTCCTGCATCTATTTATTCCATCCTACGTTCGTAACAAGATGGACTCATAGGTATTTATTTTATACCTGGGTTGCCATCTAACCTCACCATTATGCTAATGTTATGTTATTACTAGAGGCCCGATGCACGAAATTCATGCAAGAGGAGGCCTTCCTTCCCCGGCTGCCGGCGAGCTTTCCTCTGGCACCCGGGACCCGGACTTCCCTCTCAGCCCCAGCTTTGCCTGGAACAGTGATGGCGAACCATTTGAGCTCGGCGTGTCAGCATTTTGAAAAACCCTAACTTAACTCTGGTGCCGTGTCACATATAGAAATTTTTTGATATTTGCAACCATAGTAAAACAAAGATTTATATTTTTGATATTTATTTTATATATTTAAATGCCATTTAACAAAGAAAAATCAACCAAAAAAATGAGTTCGCGTGTCACCGGTTCGCCATCTCTGGTCTGGAAGGTTGTCTGGAAGGACATCCAGTCTAATTAGCATATTATGCTTTTATTATTATAGATTATTATTATGCTCAGATTATTGCAGCATTGATTATGGAGAGGTTTTTAGTTGGCACCTGTGTCCTTTTAACACACTTCCATCATTATGTGTGTGTGTGTGTGTGTGTGTGTGCGCGCTGTTTTTAATGAATATTTCCTTATTTCTCGCACTACAAGGTACTCCAGGCTCATTGGATATACACTCTCCCCTGCCCTAAAGTCAGCCAATCCTCCAGGAGTCCTGGTCATTTTTCTTGGACAAGAAAAGTCAAGAACTGAGAACTGGGTGTGCTCATTGCTTCTAGGACGTCTCAGATGAAAATCCAAGTGTGTTACTAACCTGTGTATTATGCACGTGTCTACAGATATTTCTATATGTAACCACGGTATCTATGTAAAATTCAACATGAGTTCCTACTGAGCCCAACTCTAACCCAGAAGCGAATGGGTGATGCTGGTCTCCTCCCCTGCTCACCTAGAGACTCCCACTCCCACTGAGGACTCACCCCAATCAGCAGCCACCCGTGTACTAAACTTTCCGATTCCAGCACACACGTAGGCAGAACCAGAATTAACGCCCAACCCCTGGGAAACAACTTCATCCATGAGAATATGTTGCTTATGTCAAGTTCCCTGTGCATTTCGCTTATACACTACGGTCATATCCAAAGTTACCCAGGCCAGCACCGTTTTCCTCCACACATAGAGTGAGGTCGTTTCTTGCATTTGTAATAGAGTTAAAGTCTCACTCTGCATTCCATCCTGAAATCCTGTGAACACACACACGTACAAACAAGATCTGCTGTGCTATAAATTTATAAATTTCTTTGGGCTTAAAAATGAATGATGCCATGTCTCCAACATTGCGATATCAGACGAAATAGACACCCCCCTGCAAACTTCCCTGGGCTCCCCCTCTTCACCCCTTCTCCCTCCCCTGGTCCCTGGCCACCATGGATGCTTTTACGGTCTCTGTAATTCTGCCTTTTCCAGAACGCCATGTAGTAGGAATCATACAGCATTAGCCTTTTCAGATTGGCTTCGTTCACTTAGTCACATGCATTTAAGATGCCTCCGTGTTTTGTGGTCTGATAGCTCATTTCTTTTTATAACTGAAAAACTACTCCCCTGTATGGATGTACTACAGCATTTTTAACCATTATTCTATTGGAGAAGAACTTCCATTTTTGGTGCTACTGTAAATCATACGTTTAATTGTAAATTCGGATTGTTCACTGACGGTATTTAGGAAGTAACTGACTCATGTATGTTAACCTTGGATCCTGTGATATTGCTGTGCCCACTTATTAGGTTCAGAAATTTTTGTTGTTGCTCTTGATCTTCGGGATTCTCTGCATGGACTGTTATGCCATCTGCAAGCAAGGCCAGTTTACCTCCCCCTTCCCAACATTCACACATTGAATTTCCTTCCCTTGGTTCATGGTACCACCCAGGACCTTTAGTGTAATGTCAGAGTGCTGAGATAGAACATTCTTGATATTTTTCTTGTTTTAGGAAGAAAGTATCCTCTTTCTCACCAAGAAATACGGTCTTAACTTTAGGTGTTTTGTAGATGAGAGAGAGCACATTGGGTCCCTTGCCTTAAGGGTTTTTATCTGTTTCTAAAGGCAGGAATTTTAGGGGAGATCTCGGGAAAGGGTCTCAGTAGAATATTCATCAGCTTTCCAGGTGTGTGTTTTCAGAGTTGTGGTCTCCACTCATTGGTTGGTGTGAGCGGAGAGGGGTCCTTAGTCATCGCAGCCGGTCCTGAGGCAGCCGGGGCGTTGCTCCATCTGGCTTTGCTGCTCTTCTGGGCCTGGAGCTAAAACACAGCTGAGGCCTAGATGTAGGTCTAGTTTGACCAAAACGCTGCCTCTGTCAGCAGACCCGGGCTTTGTTCCTAAGAGTATTGGTGCTGATCAGAACCTCATCGTCCCGAAGGCCCAACGCTTAAGGGAGGGTCATCAAGGGAGAAGGGGGCAGGCGAGTCCGGTGCTGACAGGCCAGTTGAATCAGCCATCGTCTCAGTTCCCCCATTTCCACTTCCCACAGAATGTCCCTAACTTCCTGCTGTCCTGCCTCAAACCCAGACACATAACGGAATCCTGTGGGTGCACATATGTAAAGGGACGTGAAGACAGCAAGCCTTGCAGGGCAGCAGTGGCTTCGGGTACTGGGTTGGAGATCGGGAACCAGCCAGTTCACGGCCTGATTAGCATTCGTTTACTCACAACTTGAAGGAGCAGCCATTAGCTCAGGGGTGTCAGCCGCGGAGCAGTAGGCCAAGGTGGTCACAGCCAGCTTCGCCCAGCGCCAGGCCTGGGCCTGCCGTGCCTCCCAGACACAGAGCAGCGACCCCGGGCCCCCCTCTGCCCCGCCACCCGTTCTGCTTCCCACACACGCCCCCTTGTGACTGGCACACAGGGCATCCCGGAGGCGCACACGGATCCCGAAAAGCATCCCGGGCAAGCGCGTCTTTGTCCGTCTGTCTGGGTTTCAGACACAACCCGCTCATGCCTGATCTGCAAGCAGCCGCGGGCAGGGCCGTGGGAAACGTTGGGGTTTGGGGTTATTTACTGCTTCCCACTGAGGCGAAAGCTCACAGCCCAGGGTTCCACATGGCGACAGTCAAAAGCAGGATTAGCAGACCGGGCGCAGCATCTTGTGTGGTGCCCCTGTTTATAGGAAAGCGGGGAGCAGATACATCACATTCACGCGCATAATCCCCGCACTGTGTCGGTCCGTGTGCGTGCCGCTCATCGCCCCTCTGGGGAGACCTGCCCGTGGGCTCCCTGACAGCTCGGTGATGCGTGTGTACCCTCCGGTGGGGGGCCGGTTTCCTAGGAACGGAACAAAGGTGCCCATGGGGATCGACATCGTGGCCGAAGACTGAGTTGGAAATAAGCCCAGAACTTTCTCTTTCTATTCTATTCGACACTGTGTGCTGTATCGGGTTAAATGAATAACAATTCTGTAATTGGTTTACCCAGGAGTCTCTTATCTTTGAAAGAACTGAAGATTCACCCTCTGGGTGCCCCATGAAGGGGCAACATGCCAACCCAACGGGGCCTTTAATTCACGTACCATTAACCCCGCGTCTCCGGAGACATGTGCGTCCCAGGGACACTCCAACCCTCCTCCCGTCCTGACCCCGAGCCATCAAGTCCCCTGGGGAGCAGGCGAGGGAAGGCCTGCCTGCCTTTCTAACACGTGGCTTTCTCATCGCCCTGCTCTCCCCCCCTCCCAACCACCTCCCAAAGTCTAATGCTTAGAAAGGAGAGGAGAGCGAGAGGCCGTGTTTAGTCTCAGCTCACGGGCTTGCCAGCCGTCACGTGAAAAAGCTAAACATGATGCCACCGTGGTTCAATCTTTGATTCTTCCCTCAAAATAGTTTTCCTTACAATAGTTTCTCCTTCAGCTGGGAAGTCTTACAAAGCCTTCCAAATGGAGACTTTCAAGGAGAAGCACAGGCTGCGTCTGACCTCAGAGCAAAGGCTAACATCACACTTATTCAAACAAATGACCGGGGTGTTGTTCTCGGAAAACCACACAGCCCGCGTTGAAAAAGCCAAGTCAACCTTGAACATCGCAGCGATAATGGCAAAACACTCGACTGCGCACAAGTCGGGGAAGAGGGAATCGTGAAATTAAAGCAGCTCCCTCGGTTCTCCATCTGCTTACAAATGGTCTCTTACCATCTGGGATCTGCACGTACACGTTCCCGGAGATGCGTTGCCAACGACGGAAGAGGCCTCTGAGCGGGGAGCCGTTCGGGAGGGAGGCGGGACGTGAGCTGGGCTCGGAGAAGCCTGGGTCTGGGACGTGGTCTCGCATCCGGTCCTCACCCGCTGTTTGTCTGAGACCTCGGTGAACGGGGCTCAGGGTCCGCATCTGGAAACTGGGCCTGATGGTGGGACATTCTCACCGTCACCGCGAGGACGTGGTCCTTGTCAGGGTTTCGTCCATGTGCGTCTGCGGACACACGGGGCTGCAGCAGCCACACGGAAAGGCCTTTAACGGAAGTGCAGGCGTGTCCCTGCGGGGTGCACGCTGACAGAACGGGTGTCATCTAAATCTCTCCCTAGAGCTCCGGCACCACGGGCGGCCTGTGCTTTGCCTCCAGGAGTGCGCCCTCCAGCTTCTGAAACTGGGTGCATTTTTATGGTTTGTTTATTTCTATGTTTTTTGTTCATCCTCACCGAGGATATTTTTTCCCATTGATTTTTTGAGCGAGTGGAAGGGATGGGGAGAGGCAGGGAGAGAGGAACATCGATGTGAGAGAGACACATCGATTGGTTGCCTCCCACACACTTCAACGCGGTTATGCGGGACCAGGAAACACCCCTCAACACGGTTATGCGGGACCAGGAAACACACCTCAACATGGTTATGTGGGACCAGGAAACACACCTCAACACGGATATGTGGGACCAGGAAACACACCTCAACACGGTTATGCGGGACCAGGAAACACACCTCAACACGGTTATGTGGGACCAGGAAACACACCTCAACACAGTTATGCCCGACGAGGAAACACACCTCAACACGGTTATGTGGGACCAGGAAACACACCGCTTCTGTGCACCTGTTTCCTCAACCAAACAGAAGGCTCCATATTCGCACTTTCCTAGTTTCCGAGCACAAGATAGAACCTGACTGTCTCCTACTCTCAGGCATCGATTCTTAACTGTGTCCCATCTTAACGTTGGCAGTGGGAGGTGGGGCGGGGGAGAACGTCGGGATTTTAAGTGTTTTTCCTGAATGGCCCAGAGGCCCAGCGTAACACATGTCTAGCCTCAGGTTGCCTGTTATGTCTCCATGTGAAGTAGGAAGTCACTGTGCCTTTGTACAGGCCCTTTGTCTGATCTCCGAGGGACGCTGGGCGTTTGTCTGTGAGGTTGACTTTGTTACTGAATTTCTATGACACTAGCCACTGCGATATCAGGTGGCCATCGTGTGGGGGGATGGGGCATCCTGAGTGACAGGTGCAGACTCAGCAGACACCAGCAAGAGGCCACAGAGTGACAGAAGGCACAGAGTTCCAGAATAAGGGGGACTAGGAGCTACGTTTCTAGCTTCTTCAGTATTTCCATGTCATAGCTCAGCATCCCGAATATTGTACTTTCATTCCTTCAGGAATGGCAGCCATTAAAATGGAAGACCACAATAATTGGAGAATTAAAGCGAGACTATCCCTGGATTTATTAGAACTCACACGCATTTACAGGCTAGAAATTAATAGCACCTTCAGCGAGGGAACCGCACACGAACCCCGTAACGTGAGACAAGTTGCTGTTTCAATGTTTTCTCCTGATCGATCTGTATGACCAAGTGTCACTCACAATAAAACACAATTGCAAAATGCCACCCCAGCTCCCCCGAACTATGGGCTCCCCTTTCTAACTCGTCATGGGAAATGGTGGATTGATGTGTCTGCCTCTCACAGAAGGAAGAACAGTGCCCACCCGGCTCATTAGGATCTCAGGGCGTCTCTTACCCAAGGCCTGGCTCTGGGTGAGACACGCTGTCCGCCCTCTGCTCCTGGCCGTTGGCGAGTCCGCTGCCCAGCGCTTTGCATGGCTGTGGGTCAGCGTCAGGGCGCGGTGTGTCCTCGCTCCCGGAGTGTGTGGCTCTCAGACCCTGTTCCGACATCGGGAATGGAACCTGCACCTGAATTGTCAATGTCACAGGTACCTTTCCTTTAGATTTTTGATTTGGTGTGAAATGAGCCTTAAGGAAATGTAGGAAACTTACAAATCCGCCCCAATAGACTCCAGGGATGGATGTTTTCAAATACCTGAGAAACTGCTTTATTTTTTATTTTTTTATTGATTTCAGAGAGAAAGGGAGAGGGAGAGAGAGATAGAAACATCAGTGATGAGAGAGAATCATGGATCAGCCGCCTCCTCGCACTGGGGATGGAGCCCGCAACCCGGGCCTGTACCCTGACCGGGAATCGGACTGTGACCTCCTGGTTCCTAGGCTGACACTCATCCCCTGAGCCTTACTGGCCGGGCTGCACCACCCTCTCAGGGTGGCTCGGGCCTCACAGCTGAGGGTCTCAGAGTGGAGACTGCAGTCCCCTCGTGGCCACAGGAAAGGCCCTGCTCCTGTCTGCTCAGGTGACAAGGGACCCGTCCTGCGTGGACACCTGTTTACCACGATGGGGCGTGGGAAAGGCCTCGGCACGGACAGGAATGAACACGCGGGGAGGTGACATCGCATGGACATGTCCCACTGGGGCCTGGTCGTCTCCACGGCTCCCTCCGCCTGTCAGCCAGCGGCCGGGCCCGAACCAGGGAAGGGGTCGAGGCAGTTTAGGAGACTAACCCCGGACCTGTTCCTTATCGAAGCAGCAAAGGCCAGGAGAGGGCGTGGACATGAGGCTCTGGACAAGACAATGCCATCTGTTTGAGGGAGAAGCGGGGCCCTGGGGTCAGGAATGACTCAGCACGTGGCGGGGGACTGGGCAGCGGGTCCCAGAAACACCCGGGACCAGGGCCCAGACCTCACCTGGGGCAGCAAAGATGGGCTCACAGTGCACACCTGTGCCTCCCTGGTTTCAGGATGGTCCCAGGCGCCGGGGACAGAGCCCGGGGGGCTGTGGGACCCGGCGGTGGGCAGCCACGTCAGGCCAGGCCCGAGGCCGTCGGCGCGTTCCGGAGGGACACAGACTCTTGTTTCTCAGCAACGACGCTTCCTCACTTTCTCTCCTGTGTCGTCAGGCTGGTGGGTTTTCTGAAATCCTCAGCTAACAGCGTGCTCCTCGGATCTCATTCTTCTTACTTCACGCTCCTCTCCTCTCACTGGCCAAGTCTAATAGAATTAGAGCAACACGGTTTTGAACATGGCCTGCAGTCAGGACGTCACCCACCAATTTGGGGGGGAGTTGGATATAATGATATTAAACTGAAGCTTCCCGAGCTCGCTCCATCGATCCTCCGTAGAATATTGAATTAAGCTGCTGGTGCCAGGAGAGTTTTTTAAAATCTACCTTCTTCACTCTGAGCTGCATAGTCCCAGACGTCCTTATGTCTGCAGGAGTCCACTCACCCTGGCATCCGACAGCACACACCACCTCCCGTGGGTTCACACCTTAGTCCTGGCTTTCGTTTTTCCTCCTGCGTCTTCACACACATGTCGCCTGGATATTGCCACAATCTTATCTTCCAAAAGTGGACGGATACCTTCCGTGTTCCATTTCCTACTTTAATGCAAACCATCCATTCCCATCCATCATTCATAAAAATTTAATGCCAAAGAAAACTTAATAGCAGGGCAAAAATAATCTTCTTATCAGGAAGAGACACAGTGGCAGTGATGCTGAAGGCCAGAGCGGAGCGCCTAAGTGCATCTGATGGCTTCCTGAAATATTGATGCCCCCGCAGAGGCCTCCTGCATAGCTGACGAGTCTTCCTGGAACGTCCTGACATGGAAACCGCGATTATATTTATGGCAAAAGCGTCGGTGTATCGATAGTGAGACCCACGTGTGTGAATGGGGTTAAAATACCTGGGTGTCTACTCGGCCAGCGTGGCTCAGTGGGTGAGCATCGACTTATGAACCAGGAGGTCACGGTTCGATTCCCGGTCAGGGCACAGGCCCGGGTTGCGGGCTCCATCCCCAGTGTGGGGTGTGCAGGAGGCAGCCGATCCATAATTCTCTCTCATCATTGATGCTTCTCTCTCCCTCTCCCTCCCTCTCTGAAATCAATAAAAATATATTTAAAAAACAAACAGAGTCTAGAGGATGTGAAGGAGCGAGAGGGAGAGAGAGATAGAAGCATCAATGGTTTATCTCTTTAAGCACAAATCTGTCTGCTGCCCAACCAGATTGAGTGAACCCCTGCAGTCAGGTGAGTGTGTGCAGCACTAACACGTACCCGTTATCAACGCGGCTCTAATGCAATGAAGACAGTACGTGTCTAACTCCACGGGGCTGCACTGCATGTGTTCCTATAACTTCTAATGCATTGTTGATAACCAACAGCTGTTTGCTACCTGACCTAATAAATGCATGTTCAGTACAGTGAGCTCCTACAGGAAAGGAGTTTTCTCTGATATTTTGCATCGCCTGCACACCCCAACGCATTATCCGCTCCTGCTCCTCGCTTGTTAGCAAAAGCAAATAGTTAAAATGAGTGGATGGGGGGAAAGTTACAAGAAACAGAGGAACCCGTGTGCAGAACTGTGAGAGGTCTGCTAGTTTATCCTCCTCACAAGCTGCAACTCAGCTGCCGGGGCAGGAACGCTGGCTGACACGTGAGAGTCCAGGTCAGAGAGAAAGGGCTGGTCGCGCGCAGGAACAGCTCACAGGAACAGCCAGAAGGTCGGCTGGTTGTTTTGCAAAGGGTTCCACAGCCCTCACTCCCCGGGAGCAGTGGAGGCGGCGCCGAGGAATGCGGGTGGCCTCCCCGGAGAGGAGTCGCTCTCTGGGACCATCACTCCTTCCTCGTGGCCAGTGAACGAACCGCCTCTGGTTCTGGATGGAGACACTGGCTCTCTCCCTAGACGGGTGGGGGGAAAGCAGCCGTGGCCTTGGGGAGGGAAGATGATATGGAACAAGGGCAGCGGCGTTAGTGCAAGACAAGCAGGAATCCGAGAGGCCATGGGGGATGGTCACTCATGATGAACCCGCTCATTTGTTCACCGTCCTGGCTGGCAATTCCCAGGAGTCAGCCACTCCGCAGCCACTGATGGACAGGACCTCCGGAGGCGGGACAAAACCCGTTCAATTGGCGTCAGATGGCACCAGATCGGGGGTCATCCACAGGACCCCAGTGCAGGGGGGACCTCAGCCGTGTACCCCAGTGTCCTGGACACAGCCAGCCGGACACATGCCATAAACATCAGGGCCCCTGACGTGTGTGTGTGTGCATGTTTGCATGTTATTTGTATGATTTGGTGATTTGGGGGAACAGATGTGTGGCATCACAGCAGGGCCACTGTACAATGTGGGAAGGGCGGGAGGATGTGGAAGTCTATCCATAGTGGGCAAAATCTGCATAGACAGTAAAATATCTGAAGAAATTGAGCCAAAATAAGGTGTTTATACATCTATAATCTCAGTCTCTCAGGCCGTTTGCTACGATGCCACAAACTTCATTTCTCATCCTTCTTGTTAATATGTTTTATTTTCATTCTAAAACAGAAAGTAAGATTACTTGAAATCTTATTTTTTTAAAGTAAAAATAACCCTTTATTTTCCAGCAATAAAAGTAAAATTCTGAGTGACCCCATAGCCTGAAAGGCAGTGGTATTTATATTTAGAGGTGCCCCTGTATGCAGCTGTGAGAGAGTCTACCGTTACAATTAACATCAGACGTGATAGCAGAGACCCTAATTATAGACACTAATTATAACAATATGTATATCGGTTTATTTCTCTGCTCTGAAAATATCACTTTGTTCACAGTTTAAAAACTGTAAGATTTCTGGCATGTTATCTTGAAACTCAGAGAGCTAAGCCTCACTCATACCTTTCCCAGATTATTTATTCACAAGTCGCCTCCTGGGGATATTCTAAGTGGCTGTGATTCGGGAAGAAATGGCTTTCTGTCAGGTTCCCATTTGACCAGCTCTAAATGCTGGTGTGAGAGGCAGTAACCACTGGGGATGGGCGGCTGCTTCGAAATCAAACAGCTTACTCTGAGGCATTCTTCCAGCTCAGCTATCACCCAGGGTTTCCTGAGGATTCAGCGGGGCCCTAGGACAGCCTGGTGCTCCCGCTGTGTCAGGTGCGGCTGTGGCTTTGGCAGGTAAGTCCCTGTCGCCTCAGAGGCCCTCTGAGTGGCGGGTGGGGCAAGTGCACATCATGTTGGCCGCCCTTTCAAAGATGGGCCTTTAGGTTCTGTTCCTTGCTTGTTCATATGATGTCAAACAACCCCGCTCGTCGCTTTTCCATAACTTCATGCACAGGTCGGGGCCGTCACCTCGGTCCAGCCCTCCTGTCAATTCAACGTTAAGTCCAGGCGTCACTGCTAGGATAGGGTTTGTCCTCCTGCTTCCTCCACAGCACACGGAGAGGTGACCTTCGCCTACGGAGCCGCCCCATTGAGGCCAAACGCGCATCCCACCAGGCGGGAGCAGAGTCATTTATACAGGTCCGGCTCTCCGTAGTCCAAGCCACACAGTGTTAAATATAGCACAGTCAGCACATGTATCACACACACACGTGCACACACGCACACACACACGTGCGCACACACCATTTTGGCAGGTTGGTTTTAGGCCAGGCCTGTAGGGATGGTTCAGCCTCAGAAAACATGCCATCATAATCCACCACATTGATATTCACCCACTCGTTTCAGTTGACAGTGGAGGGAACGTTACACCTAACTGGGCCCCTCATCCCACAGCGATGGAGACTGACTTTCGTCTAAACAAGCTTATCCCCTAGAGAGCTTCCTCCAACAGCTCGTTCTTTAGGAAGCGAGGAGCACCCCAAACCGTCGGAGGGGGAGTGACAGCCAACCCCCCTCTTTGTGTGGCGTCCCCACCCTGGAGTTCTTACAGCGTCTCAGAGTAACGCAGGGCAGACTCGCACGGTTGGGAAGAAGGAGCAATTTCCATAATGCGGCCGATCTCCTATGTTCCTGGAATTTTGCAGACTCATCAAAACGTGGGCTTAAAAAACAAACAAATGAACAGAAGCGTGTACTTGCTGCTGTGTGTTCTGTGTTACTCCTCAGCGGGTCTGAGACACAGCGTGGAAGGACAACAACACTGACCAACGTGCCTCCAGGAACAGCTGCTGGTGCGATACAACCAGCTGGAAAGTAGGAGCACGGACGTCTGTGTCCCAGGTGCCGCTACCAGCAGCGCCCGAGCCCTGGGGTTCAGATGGCAGAGGGCAAACCAGGGGGAAGGGCAAGCCTTGGGCGCCGCGTAGAACAAACACGCGCCGGTACTCACAGCGCCGTGTGGGCGAGCCGCTCCCAGCCCCCCTGGTTCACACCCGGGCTGTGTTTCTGTCTCAGGCGTTGCAAGCGACTGTGAGGAGCTACAGCTGTCACCCTCGCTCCATTTCATCGCTCACATCACCCGCTGCCTCCTCACGTCTGAAGGTGAGACTAACCCTAAGGGTCAGTAGAGAAATAGTGACCGCAGTGGGTACAGCAAATGTGAGAGCTGCCATCATGGTGCCGGGTGCACACTTGTCACCTGCAGCCTCAGAACTCGGAGTGCCCGGCTCTGACGGGGAGACAGAGCTGCACGGAGAGATGGAGGGACAGAGGGACGGAGGGACAGAGGGACAGAGGCGAGCTCCCGCCCAGACCGCGCAGAGGCAGGGGCGGTGCCGGCCCCCAGCCCCGTGCCCACCTCCGTGTGGTCAGGCACCCCGGCCACGATGCCCGTTAGCGCAGCAGAAGGTCAAAGCTCTCCCGCCTGCTCCGCTCACGCCTGCGTCAGGGTGATCCCGAGCAACAACCTTCTTGACTGGGAAGGATGAAAGCAGCCCTTTAATTGCCATGTTTACGTCTCCTTTTTTAGTTCCCACAGAGTCAGCGCGCAGAGCACCCGCCGCTGCCTCTCCCAGACTGTTTGCTTGTGAGCGAGCCGATCAATACGGTCTAGTCGCTGCCTCAGGCCGCAGCTTCAGCGGTTTTTAAACGGAACGTTTCCTGGAGGCGTGCGCTGAGGCTCCCCTCGCACCGTGAGCCGGCCCTTCGAGGAAGATGACGTGGAGAAGACGCGCCATCCTCGCACCGTCCCCTGGTGGTGGCTTCTCCTCCGGCCGTCTCATGGCCATCCCGTGTTCACACCCGTCACAGGCCAGGCTTGCGTGTGGATGGCACCCGTCCCCCCAGAACGACTCAGCCATAGGCCTCGGCGCTCACAGTGTCACTTGCAGGGAGCAGACACTGTCATTTGCTCCTTAAAGCTTAAGTTTAACAGCCACCAAGTAATTCTGTGTGGTAACACCTGCTACGCCTCAGAAAGGCTAGTGATGACCTAGGACCATGTGTGTGCGTGTGCGCGCTTGTGCATGTGTGTGTGCATGTGTGTGCGTGCGTGTGTGTGTCTTCTCTGGGGGTGTAACACGCAGTATGTTTGCTCTCATTGTTCCCTGATAGAAACTAACTTCTCCTACGTTGCTATCCACACTCTCCTCTCAAAAATATAAGCCGGATTATCCAACCGTCAAGAGAGAAAGTGCTGAGGGCGGGGCTCCCCTAGGGCGGTGCCCTTGCTCATGAGCCTCTGACCCTGCAGCTTCAGAAGATAATTAAGTCTGCGTCCGTCCCCACGCTTTAAAAGGAGACCATTGGACACGTGCTTCCCAGTAAAAATACCAGGAGATGTTGGCTCACTGACGGCGTTTTGGGAAGCCTGGCACGTTCACCGGGGGGAGAGGTTGGCACAACAGCGATGGCTTCCTCCCGGGCAGGTCCTGGCTTGTCTGTTCGTCCCAGGTCTGGGCCGCTCAGCAGAGGCACTGAGGCGCGTCTGAGTCTGGACCCGCTCATTCTGACCGTGTGCACATGACAGACCTCAGATCGAAACGCAACAACATGGGACGAGGAGACATTAACCTGATGCAGAGAAGGAAACGCTGCGAGCCAGCAGAATGGAGCCTCTCACAGCTTCGCCTCTGTGCTTGCAGCGCCAGCGCCCTGCACCCAGGCCTCCCCCCGGTCCCCCCCCCCCGCCGGCCTCCCCCCCCCGCCGGCCTCCCCCAGGCAGCCTGGTTCACTCACAAAACAACTCCTCTTCCTCTATTTACCGCGACTTGCATCTCTATGTGAGGAACTTCCTCCACCCCAACCCTGCCTCCCTCAGCACAGGAAACTCCAAGTACATGTGGGATGAAGAATCCATCCTCGCCGGCCAGCATGGTCAGTGGCTGAGCGTCGACCTAGGAGCCAGGAGGTCACGGTCCGATTCCCGGTCAGGGCTCATGCCTAGGTCACAGGCTTGATCCCCAGGTGGGGCGTGCGGGAGTGATTCTCTCTCGTCATTGATGTTTCTCATTCTCCCAGTGATCCGTGTGCCTGGTATATTTTTATCAAGTGGATCATATCTGTTTTCTTTTTCTTATTTTTTAAATCTCCTGGTTCTTTTGCTTAAAGGATTCGCACTGAACCTCCCACTGATAAACACAAGTCAGCACACTTAGGGACAGGTCACCAGAGTGCACTGGGCTCAGGTAAAAGGACTCCCGTGGGACAGGTGCCCCGTGAGGTTCGTGTGGGAGCACATGCCCCTTTCCTAAAGAACTGAGGGACGGGTCCTTCTACCTCGGGAGTAGCACCCCCTATGATGTCATGTCGTCACACCCGTGTGCTCGGACCGGGAAGGTGCCACCACGTGATGAGAAAACTGACCGCCCGGGATGCTCGGACATGGACTGTGATCACCAGGGGAATGTGCCACCATCTAGACTTTTTCCAGTGGAAATGCTGCTTTTGATTCACTTTCACGCAGGACGTGCAGTGAAATGACTCTGAGGTCATCGCTGAAAGGTGGTCGGGAGGCAGAGGAAGAGAAACTCCAACGGCCACGCGGCCAGCGTTCCGGCCCCGGCTTCAGTCCTGCCCCGGGTTCTGTGCGTTTCAACCAACCCTGTAAGGTCAGCTTCGTCTTTAAATCGTGGTCACTTTTACTAAAGGTTTCACTGATTTGTGTGGAGGAAGCCAACCAGGAGGAGCAGTGCACACGGGCAGCGTTAGACGGAGAAAAGCTTCACACACAAGCTTTTCACAACAGGAACAAGAGCTACCGAGTGACCCAAAGGCAGCGGCGGAGGCGGTGGCGGCCTGAGGGAGCCTGTCACCCCCCCGGGCGAGGTCAGTGCTGCCTGGGCTGTGGGGGGGAGGTTGGCATCGTCAGCGAGTCCCGAACCCCCTCAGCAGGGACCCCCCCGCCCCCCAGCCCTTCCTGACGCTCTCCCATGGAGAGTTCCGATTCCTCAAGGTCTGTTCAGGGTCCACGTTAGTTATCCCGACAGCAAAAGCGGGACCGAGGGATAATGTCAATGTCACACACACAACCGCTGGTTAGATGTTAGCCTCCTGCTGTGTTTCCCCTGCACCCAACGTCATGTAGTTATTTAAATAATTTAAAAAGTGTTCACGGATCAACATGGAGACTTGCTCAGAGTCATAAGAAAAAACATGCAATCAAACAGGAAAAACAAAACAAAAGAGAAAAATAAAAGAAGAAAAAATAGGCAGCTGGGCGGTCTGCCCACAGGAAGCTGCTTGTTGGATTCTCATGTGTTTCAGCAGCCTCCCTGGCTGTGTTCTCGCAATCACGCCGAGACGAATCGCAGTCGAGTTCATGCACCGTCATTTCCAGGGAGCGAAGGGACCCGGTCATGAGGTCAGGGCCCAGCTGGGGTCCCCCCCCCCCGACTCCAGGGGTGGTGTTCTGTCAGCCGAGAAGGACGGCCTGGCTCCTGGCGGGGCTACAACCTGGGCCACGGCCCGCTGTTGCCTCCGTACATCACCCAGCACCGTGGGCCCAGGCCAGGCTGTTGGGCCCTGATTTCCTCCGAGAGATCCCTTCCTCCTTCCAGGCCTCGGGTCCTCCCGCTGAGCCTTGGTCACGAGCTGCGATGCATCTTCCGACGGCCATGTGGCCACACGGAGGGGGCGGTTCTCAGTTATTCGGGATCAGAATCAGTTCACAGAGAAGGGAGCCAGGCCGGGCCATTCGCCTCCTGGTCTCGTTACACATCCAGGGGGCCCTGGGGTTGCAGCAGACACGCAACCCCCTGGTTGGGAATTAGAGGACCATGCCTCCATTTTATTTCTATTTTATTTTAGATGCCATGACTTTAACACACCTTTCAGGGTGAAGGCGGGTTCCTCGGTGCTGCCCCTGCCCCCTGGGCCCTCAGGTGCCGGTGTCTCCATTCTCTTACTCGGCGTGGACGGTTTTTCTCTGTTTAGTGTTTACTTGGACCTTAAGGTGATTTAAGATTCTTTTCTCTCTGGTCTGTGCTGTTCCTCTCAATGTACATCCGGCCCTCACTGACTTTGGAATGAGGAACTTGGTAAGTTCGGTGGTTTTTAATTCGTGCCGCCTCTTCTGTGGTGTCTGGGTATTTTGCACAAGGTTTTCTTTGAGAAAATCCCAGAATGTCTCTGAGTCTCACCTCCTTAATTTTTAATGAAACTTTGAGATAATTGTAGATTCACATGTAGTTGTCAAAAATAATCCAGAGATCCCAGGCCTTTACCCATTTCTCTCCACCCGCCACCCACCCCACCCCAGTGTCAGCGTCTCACAGAACCTTAGAGCAAAATCAAACCAGCCCGGACACAGTCAGGGCAGAGCAATTTCAACCCGACTGCGCTGCACATCTATAGCCACACCCATCACCCTCCTACCCCCCTTCTTTTTAAAAAATATGTTTTTATTGGTTATTAGAGAGAGAAGAAGGGAGAGGGAGGGAGAGATAGAAGCATCAATGAGAGAGAAACATCGACATTGAACGGCTGCCTCCTGCACACCCCCTACTGGAGATGGAGCCCGAAACCCAGGCCTGTGCCCTGACCGGGAAGGGAAACGGTGACCTCTTGGTGCATGGGTCAATGTTCAACCACTGAGCCACACTAGCTGCCCCGCCCCGCCCCCGCCCTTCTTAAAACAATCCTGCAATCACTAACCTCTGTCCATATGATTAGTTTGTTATTTTTTGCATGTTATGCAAATGGAATCACACAGTGGTTAACACTTGAGCGTGGCCTTTTCATTCCCTTCGCAGGACTCTGGAGCACATCCTGATCCCTCTGACCCAGTGATGGCGAACCTTGTGAGCTCAGCGTGTCAGCATTTTGAAAAACCCTAACTTAACTCTGGTGCAGTGTCACATATAGAAACTTTTTGACATTTGCAACCATAGTAAAACAAAGACTTATATTTTGATATTTATTTTATATATTTAAATGCCATTTAACAAAGAAAAACCAACCAAAAAAATGAGTTCGCTTGTCACCTCTGACATGTGTGTCATAGGTTCGCCATCACTGCTCTAACCAGCAGTTCCTTCGCACGGCCGGGCGTTATTCCACGCCCCCAAGGCACCAGGGTGCACACAGGGTGTCCACCTCTTGGGGACAGGCGTCGGCTTGTTTCCGTGACTGGTCAGGTTTTGGGGTGAACATAAGTCATCATTTTTTCTGGGAAAAATGCCTGCATTTTTTCTGGGAAAAATGCCTGGGAGTGTAACTGCTGGGCCACCGGGTCACTGTGTGTCTAGTGTGTTTATGAAACTGCCAAACTGCTTTTTTAAATTATGGATTCAATCGCCTTAATATCTATGGGGCTATTCAGAGTGTCTATCGTGTGCCGCTTGAGCCCGGTAGTCTGTGGGTCTGAAGAAGGGTCTGTCGTGTGTGAGCTCCGGTCACGAGCACAATGTGCCCGTAGGGCTGCCTCATTCTCTTTCTGATGACGACGGAGTGCAGAGAGCTCTCCCAGGCCATTCCTGCCACTGTTTCTCAGGACGTTTGCCAATTTTATTGATTTTATTGACTTTTTTTTTTTTAGAATAATCAGCTTTATTGTTTTAGTTTCTTTATTACTTTCCTGGTTTCAATTTCATTGACTTCTGCTCCTGTCTTCATTTCTCATTATTCCATCTATTTGAGTTTAACATCTTTGTGTAGTTTTCTGGTGTAGATAGAACCTTACTTTATTAGTTTCATCCAGTCCCTCATTTCTAAGTTGAGCACTTTGTGCGATAATTTCTATTCTCGACACTGTGTTGACTGCCTCCCTTACACTAGGAGAGGCTATGGTTTTGTTTTCATGTGGTCCTATGTACTTTCCTTGTTTAAATTTTCTTTCAGACTTTCTAGTAGACCAATGACTGACTTAGCTGTGTCTCGTTTAATTTCCAAAGTTCAGAGTCCCCTTCCTGCTGTTGCTTTCTAGGTCGAGCCCATGACTAGCAAACACTGGAATGACTTCACGTCTTCTCGTTGGTTGAGGTTTGGTTTATGCCAGAATGCAGTCCGTCCCTCACCTGCTGCTGTGGGTGGGGTGCACTGTGTTAGTTCCATGATGACAGTGGGCTGTGTTGCTTGGTTACTCGGTGCCCTGGCTGACTTTGTATGCATCGCTAACACTGATGCAGTGAATCCCCAGATCTAACGGGAATGTCCTGTTTCTCCTGCAAACTCCATCAGCGCCTGCCTGTCTCTGACGCTCTCCTGCTGGGTGAGGACACAGGATTGCCTGTCTTCCTGGGCCTCCATCCTCGGCCATCGCTGTGCAGTCCTTTCTGTTCTGCGGAGGCTGCTTGGTGTTGGATGGGAGCCCAGCCCCTCCTGCTGCTCTGGTTGGCGTTGGCATTGCACAAACTTGTCTTCCTGTTATGTTCAAACTGTCGGTGTTGCATTCGCCATCATTTCTTATCAACCCCATATAGTGGGGTCTTTTATTGTTTCACCTAAGTTATTTATTTTTAAAATGATCGCATAAAATGTACATATGTAAGGTGGATAGCATGACGCATTGATGTACACATGTGTTGTGAAGCGATTACTACAGTCAAGCTAATGTGCACGTCCATTCTGGGAGCTGGGACACCTAAGACCCGCTCTCCCAGCAAATTCCACGTGCACAGCAGAGCGTACTCACTGGTGTCACCGGCTCTACCCTAGCTGCTCTCACCTGTATGTAAACACATCACATTATAGAGGCCGAGGATGGTGATGACAGGTGTGGTGGGAGGGGGGCAGATGGGAAGTGTTGGTCAAAGTGTCAGCTATGTGAGAGGAACACGTTTTAGAGAGCTAATGGGCACTCCTTTACGTCACACTACAAATCTGTCCGACACATTCAGGTCATTTATACTTAACGCTGACTCTTGATATATTAGAACTTGCCTGCTGTTCTATTATCATTATTTTATTAATTGTTTGTTTCCCATTCCTCTCCTTTTCTTTTTTAAATCTTTATTGTTGAGAGTATTATAGATGTCCCCACTCATTCCCCCCCACTATGGCCTCCCTCTACCCTGCTCCCAGCCCCCTGCCCCCAACCCACAAGGCCTTCCCCACACGATCCTCTGGGCCCATGGGCCCATGGTCCATGCACATACCCACATACCATCTAGGGTTCATCTCTTCCCGCCCCCCGTGGTCCCTCAGTCGGACATCACCATCTCTGACACTTGCATAGTCACAAAGCTCCCTTCATCCTCCGAGGGGCCCCCTGGGTGAGAAGCCAGGTCTGGACCGGCAGGCAGCCTGCCCGGCAGCTGCGTCAGCCCCTCCCTGGTCCTCTGGCTCAAGAGGCAGAGACGTCACCTCCCGTGGCCTCATCATTCCTGTGTCTTCACTCCCAGAGTCGCCTCCCAGCTCAGAGGCCCTCCTTCTCCAGGGAGGCCTCCAGTGTTTGTTCACAGGCTCACGCTCCGCCCCCCCACCCCGCCCCGGTTGTCTGCCTCTCAGGTGTCAGTCGGGGTACATTCCCCAAACATTTTTAAATCTTCTAACACATTTTATATCTTTGCGTAGTTTATTCTTTGTTTTATATAAGCCGGCGGCTTTCCAAAATCAACATCTCAGAATTTCTTGATTAGAAAATGTACTTAATGTGGAACAGACTGTGTCACTTAGGTACGGAGATCTGGCATACATTCTGAAGAGCATAAAATTATTCTGTTTGATTTCATAAAATGCAGGCAGATTGAATATTTGAAAATATCACGTACTTAATGAACTGATACACAGATATGAGACTATTTGGTGACATGGGATGGAAGCAAGTGAATATCCACGAAAGCAATAAAGCCCACACTCCGCATCTTTGAGATTCACCAGCATTGGTGGTTGGGGCTCATTTAGCTACTCGGTAAATATAATTTATAAATAGTTGGACAAACTAAAGAGCTCTGGAGTTCTTCCATCATGTGTGTCAGGGTGAGAGACCTTCTGAAGCCGAGTTTATTCTGTGCTCGGCGCCTGCTGGGAGAGGACTCACTGAGCTCTAACCCCAGCGATCACATGAAGGGATGACGAATGTCCTCCCGCTCCTCTGGGTCTGAAGACGCTGTAGGCACAGGATGGGAGGGTCCAAATGGTTCTTGAAAACACAGGGGCTCAGGTGGTTCTCACTGACCACAGGGCTGAGGTACCTGCTGTGACGTCCGCAGTTCAAAAGGAGGGGAGAGAGCGCTGAGCGCATTGTCAGTCAACAAAATCGCCGTCTCCACGAAGCCCGGTTCTCCTGTCACCCCCTCTCTCAGGGCGGAGGCTCGGTGTGACCTGGACAGGACCAGAGGGTGGCCTGGGGGACGTCCGCTCACTTGGGGGCTCCGCATTATGGGAGACACGTGGTCACGCTCCCTGTGTGATGACTGACATCAGGATCGACAGCACAGACATGGCAAGTTCCACTTCCTCTACGACAGAGCGAACTAAGGACAGTGACAGAGGGGACGTATTTTGTTGTTGTTTTTTTTGTAAAATATATTTTTATTGATTTCAGAGAGGAAGGGAGAGGGAGAGAGAGATAGAAACATCAATGATGAGAGAGAATCACGGATCGGCTGCCTCCTGCACGCCCCACACTGGGGATGGAGCCAGCAACCCAGGCATGTGCCCTGACCGGGAATCAAACTGTGACCTCCTGTTCATAGGTCGATGCTCAACCCCTGAGCCACGCCTGCCAGGTGGAAGTATCTTGTTGTCTCCTAAATAAACATACCGCTATTATTAGAGACATAAACACAGGCCACCGTGTTAGGAAGGTTGGCACACTGCCTGCACAGTAAGTATGAATGTTAAACACAGGTTTTAGGAGATGATTTGATTTGCAAAACAAACGCACCCTAGCATTACACGGAGTCGGGGGCACATTAAAGCCACCGTTCATCAACCCCCGAAGCGGTGGTTCTCCCGTCCCAGGCCTCACACGGAGACCGCATTCTGACTGCTCCTGCCAATACCGCAGCATGGCCAGCGGCTGTGTCCAAAGAGCATCCTAATAATCTTTACACGACAAGATGAAGGATGAGAAAATCAATTCTGTGCCCTACAGACAACCAGCCGCACTGATTCCCCGGCCTCCCTGCTTCAGAGGAACCCAAATAAGAGCCCGCAGTCCTGGTGGGGGGCGCGGAGGGGGGGTTACTTCGGGGCAGCTCCTACTCTGGGTTTTTAAACAGCAAAGAGAAAATGAGTCCCAGACAATGCACAGGCGGGAAGAACTGAAAATAAATGTTACAACGAGATTCCTGTCGCTGCTCTGGTTGTGGCCGGTCACTAGTCTGCCCCAGCACTAGCTCCCGGGGCACAGAGAGCCCTCGCCCCTGAGCCAGGTGTCCTCGGGGTTCAGCCGCTGTGGCTGTGCCTCTGTGCATGTTCTGGATTATCTCTAAGTGCCTTCAATTTCGCACGTGGCCCCTGAGGATCGGGGATCACTGCCTGGTGTTAAAAGGGAAGGAGTCTAACATTCATTAAGAAGTTCATAGCAGCACAATTACAACAGCTAAGATCTGGAAACGGCCCGAGTGCCCATCAGGAGACGAGTGGGTAAAAGCTGTGGGACATGGACACCAGGGAATCCTAGGCAGCAGTAAAAAGAAGGGCTCTGACCCTCCGAGGCAGCATGGAGGGGCCTGGAGAGCATCTGCTGAGTGAGATAAGCCAGTCAGAGAAGACAAGGGTCACAGGATCTCACTCGTGTGTGGAATCTAATGAACAAAGTAAACGGATGAACGGGGTGGATCGGGAGACAGGGAAGCAGGGAACAGAGTGCGGAATCTCAGAGGGAAGGCGGGGGTGGGGGTGGCTGGGAAGTAATCAGCTACCTGGTGTGCATGTATGCATGGCCCAGGGACACAGACAGTGGGGTGGTGAGGGCCTGGGGCGGGGGCGGAGTGGGTTGGAGGGGGCCAGTGGGGTAGAAAGGGGGACATATGTAATACTTTCAACCATAAAGACTTATTTTTTAAAAAAAGAATCTATAGCCCAGTCAGCATGGCTCAGTGGTTGAGCAGCGACCTATGAACCAGGAGGTCAGGGTTTGATTTCTGGTCAGGGCACGTGCCCAGGTTGCGGGCTCCATCCCCAGCGTGGGGTGTGCAGGAGGCAGCCGATCCATGACTCTCTCTCATTGATGTTTCTCCCTCTCTCTCACCCCTCCTCTCTGAAATCAATAAAAACATTTAAAAAAAAAAAAAAAAAGAATCTACAGCCACTGGAGACACTTGCCACATTGAATTTGCACAAAATTCCTCCTAGGGAACACGCCCACATGCTCACAGTGAGGCAATGACGTCACCTGCATCTGCCGCATCTCCTAACACATGCGCAGGCTCGGCCTTCTACAGCGTCTCAGACCCTGTACCACAGGTAGCATCTTCTCTCTGCGCTCTCTTTTCTTTCTCTGCTATTTGCATACGTGGATCGAATCTAACCTGGCTGTGGGGGAAGCTGGCCTAAGCCATCAGTAGGACATCCCCTGAGGGCTCCCAGACTGTGAGTGGGGCAGGCCACGTTGAGGGACCCCCCCCCCCCCCACCAGTGCACAAAATTTCATGCACTGGGCCTGAAATATATATATATTCTTTTTATATATTCTTATTGATCTCAGAGAGGAAGGGAGAGGGAGAGAGAAATAGAAACATCAATGATGAGAGAGAATCATGGGTTAGCGCCTCCTGCACACCCACTACTAGGAATTGAGCCCACAACCTGGGCATGTGCCCTTGACCAAGAATTGAACCCTCACCTCCAGCTCATGGGTCAGTGCTCACTGAGCCACACCGTCAGGACCCATATATCTTTATCCTTCCTCCTGTTGATGGACATTTGAGCTGTGTGCATTTCAAGCACTTTAGATTTTGCTGCAATGAACGTGCTGCACATGTTTTATGGTGAATCTATGCACATATTTCAAGAAACAGGATCTGGGGGACCTGGAACCTGCGGCGATCAGTTCTCAGACAGAATTCACTGTGGACACACACACTCAGCCCCACAGCATAGATGTTGCAACTGGGCCACTTTCACCAGCACCTACTGTTGTCAGGCTTCTCTCTTTAGCTGCTCAGTGGGAGGGTATCATTATAGGGGAAGCGAATGGTCATCGACAGAAAGAAAGCAGAGACCTCGTGCCTGCGTGATGGAAGGAAATGCAGTATTTTCAAAGCCTTCAGCAGCATATTCTAAAAAATTTCCACTAAAATATATCGAAGAGACAATCTGCTAGGTGCACAAAATGTTAAAATATATAATATACCTCAACCAACAGCACATTTAAAATGGCAGGGGAAGGAAACAGACTGGGGTCATAGACACCCGACTGAGAGGAAGGAAAGAGATGTTTACAAAAGGAGCAAACGGGAAGTGCAATGCGCCATAAACGGCCTTGGAATCAGTCCGCCTCCTTCACGTTGGTGAAAGTGGGCAAATGTGAGAAGTTCTTCGAAATTCTACCTAAAAATGAAGAACTAGAATTGGCTCTGAGGACAGTCCTGTGCCAGGAATGCAAAGAACAAAGAGATGGAACATGCAGAGAACTGGCCCCTCGAAGGGAAAGGCTGGGGCAGATTTCTGAAGATTCAGTTAGATGTTTGCGGCCGTGAATGTAATTAATGACATAACGAATGGGAAGCAATTAACTCGCCCTTTCCGTCACGCAGAGAAGTGAAGCCCAGCGAGCTTCCCGAAGCGGATGTTGGCGGGAGCCCAGGTCTGAAGGCTCCTGTCCAGGGGCTCCAGGCAGCGGAGCTCCATCAATGAGCCCCGAAATCTAGGAGGCGTCTCTACAACCTTCCGGAACCCCTGGGGACACCAGCAGGAGATCTCAGAGCGTCAGGTGGGGGACATGGCCCAGGTGCACCCACGGGGGCACCTCACACAAGTTCACAATCAGAACCTGCTCACCAGCTCAGGGCCAGTCTGGACCAGGAGCCTCACGTCTCTGAACAGGCTTCAGCCCTTTTTTAAAAAATAAAATATGTTTTTATTGATTTTAGAGATAAGGGAAGGGAGAGAGAAAGAAAGAGAAACATCGATCAGCTGCCACCTGTATGCCCTTTACTAGGGATTGAGCCCACAACCTAGGCAAGTGCCTTAACTGAGAATCAAACCCATGAACTCATGGTTCCTCGGTCAAGGCTCAACCAGTGAGCCATGCCGGCCAGGCCAGGCCCAGCCCATTTAGAGAGCTGTGCTGTGCCACTCGCCTGCCCTCACAGGCTGGATGGCAGGTGGGCAGTGGCCAGGAGCCGGTGGCTCCCCCGGGTCAGACACATGGATGAAGAGAGAATGAGAGACAGAGACAAGTCAATAGAATGACGCTGAAAATGATAAGGAAATAAATGTGGCAACATGCTCCCATTTGGGGAACCTGGTTGAGTTGACATGGGGATTCTTGGTATTATTTTTTCAACATTTTAGGGGACTTAGTTTAGCTACATATATAAAAGCCTAAGCTACTGTTACGACCAGACGACCAGCCAGCTGGATGGTAGCTATGGCGTGCACTCAAGACCAGGGGGCAGATGCTCAATGCAGGAGCTGCCCCCTGGTGGTCAATGCGCTCCCACAGCCAACCTCCCATGGTCCCTCCCCGCAGCTGGCTGGCCCTGATTGCTGGCCAGGCCGAGGGAACCCACCCGTGCACGAATTCATGCACCGAGCCTCTAGTTTTAAAATAAATCCTTAAGCAAATAAAGAAGGACTGAGAGAATCAGACAACTGGTTGATTTTCTAGCTTTTCTAGCTTTATCTGGTCATAAATCGTCAGTTGTTTTGTTGTAACGTTGGCTCATCAGAAGTGTATTTCCACATCGACCCGTCGTGCTAAGGAACTCCCGACCTTTTGTAAAAAGGCACCTGCCCCACTTTGGGAATAAATGAAAGACCACCAGTGGGAACCGGGAGCGGCAGGGTCACTGGGCTCACATGTGGGACACAGAGAGATACGGAGTTGCATCTTTTAGTGCTTTACACACATATTTTTACACTTTCATAACACATTCTACTATATGGCACACATTTAAAATCCTTTGTATAGCCCTGCCCAGTTTGGCTCAGTGGATAGAGCATCGGCCTGCGGACTCAAGGGTCCCAGGTTTGATTCTGGTCAAGGGCATGTAGCTTGGTTGCGGGCACATCCCCAGTAGGGAGGGTGCAGGAGGCAGCTGATGGATGTTTCTCACTCATCGATGTTTCTAACTCTCTATCCCTCTCCCTTCCTCTCTGTAAAATATCAATAAAATATATAAAAAAATAAAATCCTCTGTAAACTTCAAATCCCTATAAACAGTAGTGAGAGGGAATTGCAGCCTCCACTATAATTTATTGGGATTTGATTGGATGAAATATGATACTGTTCTGATGAAAATTAGTGCAAACAGCACATAGAGAGGGATTTCTAATAAAATCACAGAGACTATTTGATATTAACGTGTAATTTATGGACAGCGCAAGGCCTCTCTAGTTAATCCATAAAGAGGATGATTGAAGGGTAAGAGCATGTGTCTTCGCCACTTGACAAGGCATTAACGTAACGTCCCCAAACACCCATTCATTTCAGATTTCATCAAGTCATAACTGCCAATTCCAGTTCCAAACCCTGTTCCTCGGAGGGAGAACGCCCATTAGAGAACGAGGAAAATGCCTCCAAGCAAAATAGCTCACAGTTTCAAGAGCAATGTTCGAGGTTATAAGGTAATTGCACTTATTTTTTCTCAATCATGTCGCTGCGTTTGCATATCTCAAAGCCGATTCAAATACACTGGCTCCCAGGAAAGGTCATGAAAGTGCTTTGAAAGTGCAATAAAATGTTGTAATGTGAGCCCTGGCCGGCTAGGTCAGTAGCTTAAAGTGGCGTCCTGATACGCCAAGGTTGTGGGTTTGATCCCTGGTCAGGGCACATATAAGAATCAACCAATGAATGCATCAACAGTGGATCTACGCATCTCTCTCTTTCTCTCTCTCTCTCAAAAAACAAAAATAAATAAATATGAAAAACTGAAATACTACTAAAATCCTGTGATTTGGGCAGGAGATGACTGACGTGGTAGAGATGAAGACAGAGAGAATAGCGAGCTAAAGGGATGGCAGGTCAATCTCGCCTCAGCTTGGTAGACGGTTAACGTATCTACTACAGACGCGTGTCAGTTAGGTGACATAGACAGTGGATGGACAGAGATAAGCGGTCGACACCAAGAGATGGAGACGGAGACGTGGACTTGGACGTAGACGTAGGTTAGTGGCAAATGGTTTCCACAGAGAATCCGTCTCCTTAGGCATCTGCAGGTGTACCCCAAAATTCCTCCTGCCAGAACACAGGTTCAGGGTCTGCTGGCGTTTTAACGATAGATAGTGTCATGAGCATGGCCAGGTGACAGGGAAAAAAGATGATTTTCCAAATGATACAATTAAAAGGACATATGACTCTCAGATTTGGTGGGTTTGATGAAAACTACTTGGAAGCATGTAGCCCTTGATATTAGGTAATGAGAAACAAGATAAATGTGGTCACTTATCTTCTTTTTTATTTTATTTTTACAAATATATTTTATTTATTTCAGAGAGGAAGGGAGAGGGAGAGAGAGAAAACATCAGTGATGAAGAAGAATCACTGATCGGCTGCCTCCTGCACGCCCCCTACTGGGTATTCAGCCCACAACCCTGGCAGGTGCCCTGACTGGGAATCAACCCATGACCTCCTGGTTCATAGGTCGATGCTCAACTGCTGATCCCCGCTGACCAGCCAGAGTAATTTTTTCCACGGCATGAACAAGCTACATAAGCTCACTTGACAAACCCACTTATGTATTTTTATAAGATACAAATAAATAAATGGATAATGACATAGCAACACACATGGGAGAAAGGGAAATGATGGTATGTTTCAGGGACATCATCGTTCCCCCAATTCCAGTTACAGCGGCCGAGCTTGACAGGGGCCACCTAAGCCCCGATGGCTGAGAAAACCCTCCCCGCTGACAGGCTGCTCACTGCGAGTGGCCCTCCTCTGAGGAGGTGACAGGCGCAGGACAGGGCTCCGCCCCTTCAGGCTCATCTGATCTCACACCTATCAGCATGAACACAGCAACTGGGAATTTAGGCACATTTGCCCAATGGCCCTTGCGGTGGCAGGATCTAGACCCCAGGACCGTCAAGGACAAGAGCTAGTGCAGGTGGCGAGGTGCCAGGAGGGACGCAGAGGGACACGTGTGCTGTGAACAGCCAGCCGCGGGCAGTAGCATGAAGTCCTAAGCAGGGCCCCGTGCCAAAGGCCACGACTGGGCCACCACCATGTATCTGTGCTGTTTTCAGGAGCGTATGGAACGCCATGTCTTCGTAGAATATACGGTCACAAGCTTGGATTCCTGCTACGTTTTCTTCAATCACTTTCCATGTGTCTGCATAGATGTAAAGTGTCTAAAACATGTGAATAATGTCATGAGTTTTGTTACGTATCTTCTGAGATTTATTTTTGACAGCTGTACATGAATTTTCAGAGCAGCCCCGGTTCTTCATTTATTAAACAGCTTAAATACTCTGCAATTCCAGACAAAATGCTCTAAAGTGAATCCACTTCTATAAAGACAGACTCGTTAAAAAGGAACATAGGAAAGTGGGCAGAGTCTAAAAATAGCAGGTGCATCGCGGCTCACATTACAAATGCCAGCTTTGATCAAGGGGCGATGGTCACAGAGAAAAAGCATCTGTTTAGAAAGGAAGGCTCATGAGAGGCAAGACATGGACAGCACAGAATTGGACCAAGACTGAAAATAGCAACAGACCTTTTATTTGAAAACGTTGGTTTTGATCTAGCTGAGCTGTTCCCGCACCAAAAATTACGATTTCCTGAGTAGAGTTTTCTTCAAAAACAACTCAGCGCTCCTTGAACCAGCATCGAGTTAAATAACCCAGAGCGGAGCGCCTCCTCTGAGCACAGTCCCCCTCGCTGCTTGTCACCTTTCTAGATCTTTCCATGAAAACTTGATCCAAACACCCCAAACTGTGCAATAGAAAATAAAATACCAAAATATAAAAACCCTCAGATTTTTTATTACTTATTGAAACTAGACCAGGAAAAATTGTTTAGCAAAGTGATGATAAAAATCACAGTATTACCTATGACTTATAAGTGTTATCTTAGCATCCAGGCACCATCTCCTGATACTCAAGTTTGGTTCTAAAATCATAATTTTTTTTAAAATTTTGTTTGTTTGCTTTTTAAATTTGTGGGTGAAATAGAAGACCTTTCCTGCATTAGAGTTTAAAAATTTAAAAAAGACCCTCTGTGTCCCAAACACACACTGTGTGCCCTTTCTCTGAGACATTCTATAGTTAGAGAATATTTTCTGTGATAGAAAATCATAGGTATGATATTACTTTATTTATTTATCTTTTTAGGTTGACCGTGAAGGCCAGCGTTTTCCCCTTTATGTGACAGATTCAAATATTTAGCATTTACATGTGACTTCTGAGGCCAGGAAATACAGCAACTAGAAAGTGGATGACTTCCTGTACATTTTTTCCCTTAAAGACATTGTTGGGCCCTGGACAGTTTGGCTCAGTGGACAGAGCGTCGGCCTGCAGACTGAAGGGTCCAGAGTTTGATTCCAGTCAAGGACACAGGCCCAGGTTGCGAGCTCAATCCCCAGTAGAGGGTGTGCAGGAGGGAGCCAATCAATGATTCCCTCTCATCATTGATGTTTCTATCTCTCCCCCACTCCCTTCCTCTCTGAAATCAATAAAAATATTTTTTTAAAAAAAGAAAAGAAATTGTTGGTACATGTTACTGGCAACATAAAAGTACATGTGGTCAGGAGGTTTATCCTTTTAAACATGAGTTAAATTGACAGATTGTTAAATCAACAGAAAGTTCACTTTAACTATGGGCATCTACAGACTAAAACTAATTAATAGAGAAAGTATGCCATGATGACACTAATGAAAAGGAAGCAGTCATAGCTGTATTAATTTCAGACAGAGAGGCCTCAACAGCAAGGGATGTGGCCAGAAATAAAGGACAGTACATAATGATAAAGAGGTTGATTCTCCGAAAAAAGACTTAACGATCCTTAACACGTATGTGCCCAACAACAGAGCATCAAACTGTCTGAAGCAAAAGATGATAGAATTGCAAAGAGAACTAGATAAATCCATCCCCATAGTTGGAGACTCCAACAACCATCTATCAGCAATGGACAGCTCCAGAGGGCAGAATCCGTAAGGACAGAGCTGAACTCAACAACACCATCAATCAACTGAATGTAATTGACGTCTACAGACGCCTTCATCCAAAAACAGCCAAATACACATTCTTCCCAAACTCACAATGAACATTCATCAAGAAAGACCACATTCTTGGGCAATAAAAATACATCTTAACAAATCTAAAAACAGAAATCATACATAGCTCACAGAATGCAATGGCATTTAACTAGACGTTAATAACAAAAAGATAACCTAAACATCCCAAAGATATATGGAGATTAAAAACACACTTCTACATAGCACGTGGGTCAAAGAAACAAATTTCAAGGGAAACTAAAAATGTTTTGAACTAAATATAAATGAAAACACAACTTAACAAATTTTATGGAACACAGCAAAAGCAGTGCTTAAAAGGAAATCTATATTAGTTATTGCACATATTAGAAATGAAGAAAGCTCTAACATCAATAATCTAAATTGCTACCTTGAGAAAATAAAAAAAGAAGAGCAAGCTAAATCCAAAGTAAGAATAGGAAAATAAATAAATTAGAGAAGAATTCAGTGAAATTTGACTATAAAATCAAGAGAGAAAATCAATTGACCCCAAATTTGGTTCTTTGAAAAGATTAATAAATTCAATATGCTTCTAACCAGGATATGAGAGAGAGAGAGAGAGAGAGAGAGAGAGAGAGAGAGAACACAAATTACTAGTAGCAGTAATGATAGCTGACCTCACCATGGACTCCATGTCCATTGAGAGGATAATAATTGAATACTATAAGCAACTCTATTTCCACAAATTTGATAACCCAGATGAAGTGGACCGATTTCTCAAAAGATAATATTTGCCAAAACTTACAAAAGAAGAAATAGAAAGTCAAAATAGATTGATATTGATTAAAGAAATTGAATCAATAATTGATGACTTCCCACAACAGAAAGAACCATGCCCAGATGGGTTCGCTGATGAAGTCTATAAAACTTTAGGGGAGAATTATACCAATTCTCTACAATGCCTCTCAGAGGATAGAAGCACAGGAAATACTTCTTAACTCATCACCTGAGGCCAGCATTACTCTAGAACCCAAACCAGGCACAGCATTATGGGAAGAGAAAACCGTAGACCCTATCTCTCATTAACATGGGTGAAAAAGTGTTCCATTAAATGCTAGTAAGTCACATCCAACAATGCTCCTCAGAAAGAGAATTGTAAACTACAGCCAAGTGGGACCTGGTCCAGGTGTGCATGGCTGGTTCAAGAGTGAAAAGTCAATTACTAAAATGTACCCCACCAATCACCTAACATAGAAAAATCACATGATCATATCAATACATGGAACAATCTCACAAGAGCTAATACCCATTCGTGACAAAGACTCTCAGTAAACGAGAATGAAAATGTAAACTGAGGAGCATTCACATTTTCAGGAGTTTATATGAGTTGCATGGATTCAAACCGGCCCAAAGGAGTTAGGCACGTCCCCTGAAAGTGGAGAGGGGAGAGGTTTCTACACTGAAGCAGAGCAAACAGATTTGATTGGTTATAGCTTCAGCGGTGACACTGTTTTGGAAAGTCTACTTTGCTGTTGGTAACTGGCTGTTCTTTTTTTTTTCAATATATTTTTATTGATTTCAGATAAGAAGGGAGAGGGAGAGAGAGATAGAAACATCAATGATGACAGAGAATCATTGATCTGGTGCCTCCTGCACCCCCCACACTGGGGATTGAGCCCACAACCTGGGCATGTGTCCTTAACAGGAATCCAACTGTGACCTCCTGGTTCATAGGTTGACACTCAACCACTGAGCCACGCTGGCTGCGCTGTAACTGGTTGTTCTTAAATGTCCCTGCCTCATATTGGAGCGCAGTGGCTTCCGCTTGGGTTTTGCTTTGATTACAGAGGTTGTCAAGATATCCCATAGGCCACCTGGGTCTAGCGGCCTTCGTGCTGAAATACTTTCGCCCCAGGAATGAGGGGAACTTCCTCAACTTGAACACCCAACAGCTAACATTACACTTTCTAGTGAGAAATTTCCAGCTTTCCCTAGGATCAGGCACAAAGCAACACGTGTGAAAGGGGAAGATGCGTATCTAGATAGATCGATCATCTCTTTCGATCACATGTATAGAAGCAGGAGTCGCTTGCATAAAGCACTCTCCATCCCACTGAACAAGGAGAGATAACACAGGTGGTTTTGGAGGAAGCGTGGAAAGCATGTTTATTTCCAGGGCACCGTCCTCCCGCGGTCGGCTTTATGAGGACGGAGACTTTGAGGTTTAATGTAATTTAGATTTAAGGAGCGACAAAGCTCTGGGAGTGGACCCAGGAGGCTTCTGTGAGCCGATGAGCTTCGGGCTTCTTTGTGAAGCTAATATCTTTAATTTGAAATCACAACCTCCTGGGCACAGAGATATCATATTCACATTTAAAGGAACCTAAGATACGTGTTGAACAGCAAATCACTACAGGCCCACACATTTCTCAACAAACTGCGGAATAGTGTCATCCCACCACAGACTTCCCTAAAGGTTAGCATATTGTTAAAAACAGAATACTTTCTAATATTTTTTCTTATAAATATTTTACCACTTGGTGGTACTTCATCTAAAGTGCAGGCACCCGAGCCATTGTCCCCGACTCGACTGCAAGTTCACTGAGGACAGAGGCCAGGAGGTCCCAGCTGGTCTGCTCTCCCTTCCACATATGAACCTAAGAGGGATCGTCGCTAAAGGTGTGCACAGCCATTTCACTGTGAGACGGTCGGACTGCATGCTTGAGCGGGCATGTACCGACCCCTCTGTGCCATGAGCCATACTGGGCGCTGTGTTGCATAGATGAAGCAGAGATGGTCTCCTAAGGTGGCTTATAGCTTATTTCTTTCTTCCCAGCCGGCTAAAAGGAATTTGCTCAAAGGCCTGCGCCCACCAAACTTAATTTTTACACCTCCACACCCCCAATTGGGTTAAACGTAGTTCAAATAAGCAGATATTTATTTAGTTTTTACTATATTTTTATCGTTGATAGTATTACAGATCTCTCCCATTTTCCCTCCCTTTCCTCCCCTCCTCCCAGCCCCTACCCACCTCCCCAGGTCTTCACTACCCTATTGCCCGTGTGTATATCTACCTTGTGCAGTGGGACATTCACGAAGATTTTCAATCAACAGAGTTTGCCCACACACTCATTATGAATTAGAATCTCACAAAAGTTTAAATACACCACAGACTCCACAGATCTCTGTAAAGTTTCAGAATGAACCAGACTTAGGATATAAATGTATTAGAATATATATATATATATATCTCCTATCTAATAATAGACAAACATGGTAATTGACCGTACCTTTGCTATACCTCCCATTGGCTAGTCAGCATGATATGCAAATTAACTGCCAACAAAGATGGCGGTTAATTTGCATATACCGGCTGGGAGCGAAGATTGAAGACAACATAGAAGCGAAGCACTACAGAAGGGGAGCTAAGTAGAGGTGGCGGAGACAGGAACAGAGCCAAGGCTGCGGAGGTGGGAGGCAGGAGGGGAAACCCAGCCGCAGCAGCTGGGAGCAGGATGAGAAACCCAGCTGGAGCGGCTGGGAGTGGGAGGGGAAACCCAGCTGGAGCGGCTGGGAGCGGGAGGGCAAACCCAGTCGCAGCGCTGGGAGCAGGAGCAAAGCCCGCCTCAGCGGGTTTCGCTCCCTTCTCTGCTTCAGCCACAGGAAGCCCTATTCTCGCAGGAATCTTCCTGCAATGGGCCTCTAGTATATATATATA
>NW_005872450.1:55729-61553 GCF_000147115.1 Myotis lucifugus
TTTTTTCCCCCTGGCAACGGGGCAACCATTTTGGGCCGGGCTGTCCCTGCCTTGCACCTTTGGGGGGGGGGGTGGGGACCTTCTCCCCCCCCCCCCCCCCCCCGTGCACAAATTTCATGCACCAGGCCTCTAGTCCTTAAATATAATGAAGCACCGGCAATTCAAAAAGGAGAAACATAGGTATACTATTGTTTAAATAAAACGTGTCCCACAAGCAAATGAAGGTGAGTGCTAACTTCAAAAATAACACAGCTTTGAAAGGAAATTCACACGCTAGTAGTTTTAAATTCTTGTCCTAATTAGAATTTTTATGCAAACACCATGATGACCTTTTTTACTGATGAAAACACTAGGCATTCTAAGTCTTTACCAAATATTACCAACAACCATAGCTCAGCATCCTCCATGAGCCGGTCCATGAGCAATGACGTCACTGGCTGAGAGCAGGAATGAGGTAGGGAACACGGGGGCTGGACAGGTAGAGGGACAGAAGGGAGGAGCCATGAGTAGCAGGTGCTGTACCTGACAGCAATGAGATTGGTTGTTTGAATTTGATGGAAGAGATTAGGAGAGGGCGTGAACGAGTCCAGGGACACAGGTGAGGCACTTCCTGGATTGAACCAGCCAACAGGAGGCCCCAAAAGCCACGATGAAGAGTTTGGCCTTAACTTCCACAGGAAATGAAAGTGCAGCTAAGGTGACACATTTAACTTTGAAGTAACAAGTAAACATGATCACATCTAATTACATGTGAGTTATTCACGAATCGGGCAGCCATAAGAGTTTACGTAGAAGAGGATGGAGGCTGGGGATGAGTTCGCAGTGTTCAGTCAAGATCTACTTGATCAGTCCTGGCCGGCCTGGCTGAGTGGATAGAGCGTTGGCCTGCGGACCAAAGGGACCCGGGTTTGATTCCGGTCAAGGGCATGTACCTTGCTTGCAGGCTCCTCCCTGGTGCGGGCCCCGGTCGGGGCTTGTGCAGGAAGCAACCAATCGATGTGTTTCTCTCACATCAATGTTTCTCTCTGTCTTTCCCTCTCTCTGCCACTCTCCCTAAAAAATCAATGGAAAAATATCCTTGGGTGAAGAGTAAAAAAATAAAATAAAAGATCCACTTGATCAAAATTTTAGACGGAAATGAGGTGGAGGCCGTGGGGTGGAATAAAAGGTAGGAAGTGTTGGGTGTGGCCAGGAGGCCCTGTGGCTGTACCTGATGGGGCAGAGGATTCTCTGGGGACTGGTGAGGAGGTCGGTTATTCATACCCCTGGGCCAACCTCTCCTAGCTGTAGGTATGGCTTTTTTAAAACATAAGTAAAGTGCCCTAACCGGTTTGGCTCAGTGGATAGAGCGTCGGCCTGTGGACTGAAGGGTCCCAGGTTCGATTCCGGTCAAGGGCATGTACCTTGGTTGCGGGCACATCCCCAGTCCGGGGTGTGCAGGAGGCAGCTGTTCGATGTTTCTCTCTCATCGATGTTTCTAACTCTCTATCCCTCTCCCTTCCTCTCTGTAAAAAATCAATAAAATATATTTTAAAAAACAAACAAACATAAGTAAAGTACGTTGCCCTAGGATAGTTGTAGTTTAGAAAGTTTATAAAACAGTAACAGGGATGTGAACTACAGCTTAGGGAACGGAGTCACTATAAGGGGCGGGGTGTCAGATGGGTGCTCGAATTATCAGGGTGATCCTTTCGTAAGTTACATAAACGTCCAGTCCCTGTGCTGGACACCTGAAACTAACATAACATTGCACGTCCACTGTAACTGAAAACATAAAAATAATTTTAAAAATGAAAGATCGTTGACAGGCACATGTAGAATTAAAGGGAAAATGAATCTAGAGAGATCCGTTGGGGGGAGCTTGTGTGATATTTGAAGTAACAAGTAATAGAAGCTTAACTACTTTTTTGAGGAGACAAATGTCACCATTTCAAAGAGATATTGCGAGACTCCGATAATGGATGTCGCCGAGAGAAAGAAATAGTGTGGCACCATCGTAAATTCAGGGCCCTAGACAGACAGCCTGCGTCCATGCTGCCTCGATGAGTAATACATCATAGTTCTTTGTTTCTGATTCTGACGTCGAAGTCTCATACCTTCTTCCAAGGGCCATGAAATCCAGGCAGGCAAAGTTGTTAGCTTGTAGGGCAGTAAAATATCAGACACGCACAGCTCCTGGCTCCGAAAGCTGTGGAGATTCTGATTTTCTTAGGTATCTACCCCTTAGGAGTGCGTCTAAGTCACCGTGAGATCCTGCTTCCTTGGGGTAACACATGGACACAGGGCATGGCCTCTGCCCTTTATACACCTGCATGCACTGAGGAGGCATCCTTCCAACACAACAGAAGGTTTCAGATGACATGTAACCACATGTATTACCCATGTGTTACACGCATGTTACACATGTGTTGCACGTGTTTTGTAGTTCTGCTCTAACTGTTGGAGTACTTTACAACGTGGAAAGGACTCCTAGGTGGGGACAACCAGTTTTCCGGTTGGCTGGTTAGTGGGGCTTTGAGGAGAGCTGGGCACGGATGTGAAGGGATGCGAGAGGAACCATCAGGCAAGTAGAACGAGCAAGTGAAACATGGACGTTAGGAGGAGTCTGAGGCATCCACAGGACACAGAGGGGACGGCGGCTAAAGTGCAGAGCGCTTTTCGGGAAACAAAGACTGAGAGGTTCAGATACAGCTCCGTTAAAGACGGCTTCGGATTTGAGCCAGAGACCCCGCCTCAAGGAATACGTCCTAAGAAATCAAACACCAGCCAGAAAGGACACACGCTCCCCAGTGTTCATAGCAGCACAATTTACAACGGCTAAGATTTAGACACAGCCCATCCGCAGAGGAGTGGATAAAAAGCTGAGGAACATTTACACCATGGGATCGGATGCAGCAGTAAAAAGAAGGCTCTCTTATCCCTTGAGACAGCATGGAGGGACCTGGAGAGCATTATGTTCAGAGAAACAAGCCAGTCAGAGAAAGACAAGTACCACAGGATCTCACTCATATGTGGAATCTAATGAACAACATAAACTGATGAACAAAATAGATCCAGAGACACAGAAGCATGGGGTGGACTTTCAAACCTCAGAGGGAAGGTGGGGGAGGGCGGGTGGGAAAGAGATCAACCAAAGAACTTCTATGCATGTAGGCGTAACCCGTGGACACAGACAATGGGGTGCTGAAGGCCTGGGGTGGGGGCGGGGCGGGCTAGAGGGGTCAATGGGGAAAAGGGGGACATCTGTAATGCTTTCGACAATGAAGATGTAATTTAAAAGAAATTTAAAGATATTTCTCTTGACCAATTAAAAACATTGTCATTTGAAAGATTATTGTGAAAAAAACACACACAGACTAGCCGATTGAGACATGGTGAGATGGTACCCATCCCACTTCATCCAAAATCTGTAACTTGGTGTTTCCTGTCCTCCGTCACCAGGAGGAGGCAGGTGGTAAGGGGCCCTTGAGTTCTCCCACCCACGTATGTGCGATGGGAGGACTTCTGTCATATTGTAATTGTTGCTTCACTCCCTGCCCAAGAAACAAGACCTTCATTGGTTGCAGCGTTCTCGTATTTCTCTTTGGCTATTTATAAAGGTTATGACTCTTTCTGACATATTCTGGGTGTCCAGTGGATTACATTACCCAGATAAACAATATGTTTGATTCTTAGTTTGTCCCTATAAAATGTTTGTGGAAGGTTTCGGCTCTCCCCCGCTCCCCTGAGTTTCGGCAAATTGGCAAATTACTCTCAGGTAAGAACTCATGTCCTTTCATATCTGAACGCTTGTTTATTTTCTTGCCCCAAACTTCATGACCTTTAACATTTTTAAATGGAAAAACGGAAATATTTCCATGAATTGGGTACTCACAGTCCCGACGCCTTTGCAAAGCTCGCTGGTGAGGAGGAGGAGGATGTTGACCTGGTGTCACAGGAGGCCGCGGATGGGACACCTGTAGGCGAGGAGAAAATCAATACAGCTGATCAGGCACCGAAGACGATCGATCGCTGAGCAGAATTCCCAGGAATGGCTGTCAGTCCCAGGGCAGTGACGAGACACGACATCCGTGGACAAGGAAATAATAGTCACAGATCGAAAGCACCACAGACACCCTGGCCCGGGGAGGAGCCGCACAGAGCGCAGTGTTGACCTTGCAAACATTATGGGGGAGATAATGTTTTTGCTTAAAAGCATTTTAGGTCCACAGAGCAGAAAACCGCCGGCACTGATGTTCGGAAAGTTAGAAAAACATTATGTTGGAATAGTTTAGCATTTAATGCCCTCACAGACCCACCATGTCTTGTGGATTGTGCTTTAATAGGGGTTTATACTTGGTCTTTTTTCCATAATGATTGATAGAGAGAGCGCGCGCACACACACACACACACACACTGAAATTAGGACGGAAATGGGCTGGGCTTTATATTTTTTTTCTGCTTTGTGTTCACATATCTCTGTCGTATTTTATGACTTCCTTTCACTCCAAAACATGAAATACTACTGTCAGTTTCATGGGAAATGCAGTTGTATGAAGGTGACTCACTGAATAAATTACAGTCTATTTTTTATTATTCATTTCTGGAACTCGGGAAACTAATCCTAGTGATTGAGACGTGAAGACATATTGTATGCCAGGTATAATAAGTCAAAGATGCATGTTTAATCTCAGGAAAAATTATAAAAAGGGCCATTAAACAGCGTGTATATAACAAAGCAAGAGAAAATACTTGAAAAAAAAGCAGTTCCAACAAATACAAATCAAAATTTTGATCATGTCTTTCAGCCCAAATACATCAATAATTACATTAAAGGTAAATAACCTCAATATGTCAATTAAATGGTAAACACCTTATTACTGATTTAATTTCAAATAATGATCCACTTTATTCTGCTTAAAAGCGACACACCATGATATAGGGACACAGAGATGTTGGAAGTAAAAGAAAATCCACAAAGGATGTTCATTTTAATCTCCAGTCATAATAGAATTGGTGCAGCCATGATAATGTTATGCAAATTAGACTGTGAAGTGAAAAGTGACAAATTAAAACGAAAAATATAGAAAGTAATCATGACAGTGAAAGGAGTGACCACCCCCCTCTTTGTAATTAATTAATAGAAAAAATACATAAAAGATTTTAATAAATTGAAAAGTGCAACTGGCTTGATTGACTTTTAGACACCAATGCACCAAACAGAAGTACAACTTGTTTTGAATGGATATGAGTCATTTTCTAAAATGAATCATTTATTGAGGAATAAATCAAATCCCAGAAAATTTCTAATGTCAAATATTGGACTAAGAGGTTGCAATCTGACCAAGTGCAAATAAGCTAGATGTGGTAATAAAACGTAACTAGTAAATCATCAAATGTGTAGGAATTGGGCAATATACCTCTAACGATGGAGTGGGTGGTGAGTTCTCCAAAACAGAGACAGAGAGCATTTTAATTCGAGTGAGTGAGACCAGGGCCTCCACTTCCTGGTGGTGTGTAGCTCAGTTTGTTTAAAGGAAAGACAGATGAACAATCAACATTTTCCCCAGGAATCTAAAAACATAGTAATTTAAATTCAAAGATAGTAGAAAGAGGTAAATAAGGAAGATAGAACACATTGTAAGTGTGTGAAAGTGTGTCTGTGTGTGTATGTGTATGAGTGTGTGTCTGTGTGTATGTATGTGTGTCTGTCTGTGAGCTGTATGCATGTTTGTATGTATGTCTCTCTGTGTGTGAGTGTGTGTCTATGTGTGTATGTATGTGTGTGTCTGTGTGTATGTATATGTGTGTCTCTCTGTGTGTGCATGTGCGTGTGTGTGTCTGT
>NW_005872451.1:0-13058 GCF_000147115.1 Myotis lucifugus
CTATATATCATGTATCTGTTGGTTGGGTCCCTTTTTATGAGCACAAACCACATTTGCAGCCCATCCATCCTGCAACCCAGTATCAGAGGTTACAGGTTTGGACAAATTTTCTAGTTCCTTCCCTGAATTCTTTTTAAATTCCCTGATATTGTTTGTTGCAATCTATTGCAAATGAAACTTCTAGTCTGTACCTCTTGTTTTTTTTTTTTTATCCCCACCGGAGGATATTTTTTCCATTGCTTTCCAAAGAGAGTAGAAGGGAGGGAAGGAGGGGGAGAGAGAGAAAGAGAGAAACATGGATAGGTTGCCTCTCACGTGCGCCCCGACTGGGAGTGAGGAGCAAACCTGCAACTGAGGTACATGCCCTTGACCAGGAATCAAACCTGAGACTCCTGGGTGCGTAGGCCGATGCTCTAACCACTGAACACATTGGCCAGGGTATAGTCTGTCCCTCTTCAGATGATTTTATTGCATCCTTATTCTCTTTGCTTGCTTTTCCCTTTTCAAAAGGCATTTCTTCCCTACAATATTTTTTTTACTTAGTTAGCCATGCAAGAGATTTTTTTATTTCTAAGTACATGCTTATTTATCTCTGAAATTCTCTTCCTCCTTCACTTTAATAGTGTCCAGAGTCTTTGGTGTTATTTACCTTTAAAACTATATCTTTCCATTTTTTCCCCAACTAAAAGTTTCATTTAAGAAGTAAGGAGAGTTTTTGGCCCTGGCCAGAGGGCTCATTTGGTTGAGCGTCTTCCGTGCACTGCAAGGTCACCAGTTCGATTCTGGTTGTGGGTTCAGTCCCCGATTGGGGTGGTTTTGGGAGGCAACTGATCAGTGTTTCTCTCTCTCTCTCTCTCTCTCTCTCTCTCTCTCTCTCTCTCTCTCTCTCCCTCTCTCTTTCTCTTTCCCTCTCCCTTCCTCTCTCTCTCTCTAAATATCAATAAAAAGCATTTTTTTAAAAGAAGAGTTTTTGGCTCAATATAAGAAAAACCTTTAAAAAATATTTTGAACCTAAAATTCCTCACTGGAGGAATTTTGAAAATTCATCTATATTCACTCCCTCAAACGTAACCATTATATGTTGGCATATACAATTCCAGTAAGTTTTTTCCCCTATGCAATCGGTGTTTTTTATAATGAAATTGTCATCATTCAAATATACTGTTTTGGTTTAATAATATATTAATATATGATAGATAAACACTCCTTTATTTCATTAAATATTATTCTACAGCATGTTTTAAAAAGGACTCACTAAATGACCACTCAATGGACAACCAGAGTAATTAGTCCAGCCAGTATGGCTCAGTGGTTGAGTGTCAATCTATGAACCAGGAGGTCAAAGTTTGATTCCCAGTTAGGGCACATGCCTGGGTTTCAGGCTTGATCCCCAGTAGGGGGCGTGCAGGAGGCAGCCGATCAATGATTCTCATCATTGATATTTCTATCTTTCTCCCTCTCTCTTTTTCTCTCTGAAATCAATATATATATATTTAAAAAGGACTCAAGTAATCCTGGATTTTTGTAGAATAATTAGAACAGTAGTCCTAAATGACCACTCAATGGACAACCAGAGTAATTTGATATTTATCCTTCTACATTTTTTCTATGCATATACTTTTAGAAAAATAAAACCAGCTATATACCAATTGCTTTGTAATGTGTTTTCAAATATTACAGTAAAATTTACATAACATAAAATTCACCATTTTAATTATTTTAAAGTGTACAATTCAGTGGCATTTAGTAAATTCTAAGTGTTGTATAACCATCTATTATCTAGTTCCAGAACATTTTCAGCTTTGCAAAAAGAAACCCTGTAGCCAGTAAGCAGTCACTCCCTGTTCTTTCCTTCCCCCAGCCCTTGGCAACCACTAACATGCTTTCTGTTTCTATAAATTTGCCTATTTTAGATATTTCAGATTAATGGAATCATACGATATATGTCCTTTTGTGTCTGTCTTCTTAACATATTTTCTGGGTTCATCCATTTTGTAGCATGTTGGAATAAGAAATGTTTCATCATATGGATATATGCCACATTTTGTTTATTCATTCATCAGTTGATGGGCATTTGAGTTGATTCCACCTTTTGACAACTGTGAATAGTGCTGCCATGAATGTTCATGTGCTTTTTATTTGTTTGTTTGTTGGTTGGTTTAAACACCTGTTTGGTATATGAGTGGAATTGCTAGATCATGTGATACTTCTATGCTTAACCTATTGAGGAACTGCCAAGCTATTTTTTCTTTTTTAAAATTTTTTATTGATTGATTTTGAGAGAGAGAGAGAGAGAGAGAGAGAGAGAGAGAGAGAGAGAGGGAAGGGGGGAGACATTGATTTGTTGTTCCACTTATTTATGCATTCACTGGTTGCTTTGCTTCTTGTATGTGCCCTGACCAGGACTGAACCTGAAACCTTGGTGTATTGGGTTGACACTCTAACCGAGTTATCTGGCCAGGGTCCACCAAACTATTTCCCACAGTAGCATTTTAAATTCCTATCAGCAATACATGAGAGTTGTAATTTCTCCACATCCTTGAAAACACTTGTTTATTTTCCTTGTCATTTTTTATAGCTATCCTGGCTGAGGTGAAGTGGTAAAGTGGTATCTCATGGTTTCGAATTGCATTTCCCTAATGACTAATGATGTTCAACATAATTTTCATTTGCTTATTGGTCATTTGTCAATGTTGTGGATTCAATCTCCAGTTAGGGCACATACAGAATCAACCAATGAATGCATAAATAAGTGGGACAACTGATCTCTCTCTCTCTCTCTCTCTCTCTCTCTCTCTCTCTCTCTCTCCCCCTTCCTCTCTTTCTAAAATTAATCAAAGAAAAATATTTAAAGCACATTTGTTAAAGAAACAAAAAACAAAGACTCAAAGAGGTGATTAGACACGGGATTATATACTATTTTAAAAATACAAGGTGAGAAATTGTGAAGTGACAAGACAAAGGAAAAGGGGTTTGGACTTATGGGAGTGGTACATTGTGGGAAAGTAAACATGAGGGGGAAATTGATGGAAGATAAGGGTTATTTTAGTAAAGTTTTTTGTGAAGACCCTTCACGGTGCTGACTCTCTGTCTGCTGTGATAATGATTGTTTTTCTTCCTCCTGCTCTGGGAAAGGAGTTGGGGGAAGACCTCAGGGAAGCTTCTCAGAGTAGGTGAGGCCTGAGCTGAGTCTAAGGATCAGCTGCAGATAGCGACACGAGGGGCTGGTAAGGGGCTAACACTAGATACCACAGCTTGAAGTAGGCATGGAAGTAAGAAACGTATGTGCCAAAGTGAGATGTTTTGACATGATATGGCTTTGACTCCCCATGAGTGTTTTAATTGTTTTAACTTCTCACTACTGTGCGTAACACACAGCCCTGACCCATCCAGCCTTGTACTGAGTCAGTGCTGTCATCATCGTCGTCCTTGGGCTAATCAAAAATGAAAAAAGAGGGAAGCTCAAAGATGGGGTGGAAGTGTTTATCATACATGTTAATAATTTAAAGAAACTTTCTTTAAGGCTGGATGCCACCTTCCGCAGACTGTTGTCACTGAAGAGTTAAGTGCAAGGAAGGGGATGTGGGAGACGACACTGGAAACACAGGCAGGGGCCAGATCACAGGGGTCATTACACCATTTGAAAAAGCTTGGACTTAAACTTATAGGTCAGGATGGCGAACCTTTGGAGCTCGGCGTGTCAGCATTTTGAAAAACCCTAACTTAACTCTGGTGCCATGTCAAATATAGAAATTTTTTTGATATCTGCAACCATAGTAAAACAAAGATTTATATTTTTGATATTTATTTTATATATTTAAATACCATTTAACAAAGAAAAATCAACCAAAAAAATGAGTTCGCGTGTCACCTCTGACACGCGTGTCATAGGTTCGCCATCACTGTTATAGGTGATGGGGATGACTAAGGACTTTAAAATTTTATTTTTATTTTAGAGAAAAGAAATTAAAGAGAGAGAGAAGAGGAGAGGAGAGGAGAGGGGAGGGGAGGGGAGGGGAGGGGAGGGGAGGGGAAGGGAGGGGAGGAGAGGAGAGGAGAGGAGAGGAGAGGAGAGGAGAGGAGAGGAGAGGAGAGGAGAGGAGAGGAGGGGAGGGGAGGGGAGGGGAGAGGAGAGGAGAGGAGAGGAGAGGAGAGGAGAGGAGAGGAGAGGAGAGGAGAGGTTGCCTCCAGCACTCACCCCGACCAGGAATCAAACCCACCATCTTTTGGTGCATGGATGACACTCCAACAGAGCCATACCAGCCAGGGCACAACTAAGGGCTTTTAAGCAGGGAAGCTGGTGGTCACATTTAGGTGGCTAATGTGAAAGGTATCTGAGAAGTACAAACCGGGAGGCATAGAAACTATTTAGGAAGCTTTTTCTGTGGTTTAAGCGAAAGGTGGTGATGAAGAGAAAAGGACTCATTCAAGAGCAGAAAAATCTATAGAATATGGTGAGTAACTGGCTATAGGAAATGAGGGAGATGAGTTTATTTATTTAAAAAAATTTACATAATAGTAGTTAGACATTTATAAAATTTATGAAGTGATCCCTCTGATAAGTCTAATACCCACCTGGCTCCATACATAGCTATTACATTATTGACTATTTGAGGGAGAGGAGTTTAGCATTCAGCTTATGCGACCAAGTGATAACACCAGTTAAGATAAAAAATTCAGAAGGGAGAGTAGGGTGTAAAAACAAGGGGAGGATTTCAGGTTTTGGGTGTGTAATATGGTTCTTGTAGGTCTCTTTTTAAATAGAAGAATCTTGGAGAAGTTAGACATTAAGTTCTTGAAAATTTTTCTTATTATCTCTCTCTTTTAAAAAAATATATTTTATTGATTTTTTACAGACAGGAAGGGAGAGGGATAGAGAGTCAGAAACATCAATGAGAGAGAAACATCGATCACCTGCCTCCTGCACGCCCCCTACTGGGGATGTGCCCGCAACCAAGGTACATGCCCTTGACTGGAATCGAACCCAGGACCCTTCAGTCCGCAGGCCGACGCTCTATCCACTGAGCCAAACCAGTCAGGGCTTATTATATCTCTTTATGGCACTAGTTTTCAAGGAGGGAGGCTATTTAGAGCCACAGAGGACATTTAACAATGTCTGTAGATTTTTTTTAGAGATTTTTGGTTTTCTTTTGTTTGTGTTTTTTTTTTTGGGGGTGTGTGTGTGTGTGTGTGTGTTTAGAGCGAGAGGAAAGGAGAGGAAGAGAGAGAAACATCGATGTGAGAGTGAAACATTGATTGGCTGCCTTTTGAAGAATTTTTGACTTTTATAGGAAAACTGGAACTATGGCAATACTAGGCTCACAGTCCCACATGGCATATGTTTGGATGGAGTTGAGCCGGGGGAAGGTCATTAAATAGAATCTAGGCTTATTACTTTACCACAGTTCATACCACTCCCTATTACCTTATACCGTTTCACTCATTTTCACTACTCATCTCTATAGGCAATTTATTTTCAACCTCTGACGTGCTTTATAGTTTTAAATTATTTTCTATGTGTGATTCTATTTTAGCCTTGATACATCAGTAGAGAAGTTAAATACTGTGATTATTATCCCGATGTAAACAAAACATAGTTCAGAGAAGTTTGATTCGCCCAAACTTATACAACAAAACCAGAATCTTTAGCCCTAGCTGGTTTGGCTCAGTGGATAGAGTGTCAGCCTTCAGACTGAAGGGTCCCAGGTTCGATTCCGGTCAAGGGCACATGCCCTGGTTGTGGGCTCAATCCCAGTGTGGGGTGTGCAGGAGGCCAGCTGATCAATGATTCTCTCTCATCATGGATGTTTCTCTCCCTCTCTCCCTCTCCCTTCCTCTCCGAAATCAATAAAAAAGTATATATATGTAAAAAACAAACAAAAAAACTCCAGAATCTTTAGATTTCCTCTTTCAGTTCTGTTAATTTTGGGGAGAAAGTTTCTATCAAGAACTTCATTTAGTGATTCATGCAACAAAGCCAAAGAAGTAGATACGGGCATAACTGCTAGAATAGATGAGTTCCAACTGCTAAGCTGTTCAAGTATCACTGCAAGTGTTTAACTTTTCTTTTTTAATGACTATTTCTGCTTCCCTTCTCCTTACAGGAATATGAAAAGACTGCCCGTCTAGCTGTCTTGAAGTTGGGTGTGGCTATATGACTCGCTTTGGCCAGTCAAGTTCGAGTGGAAGTGGTATTTGTCCCTCTGAGGCAGAAGCATTTAAGAGCTCATGAACAATTCTTCATGCTCCGGGAAGGGGTGTGGGGGTGCTCTAAGCTTCATAGTGACATGGCAGGATCTCGAAGTGGTGGAGGTCCATCTGCTTGGGTACCTGAGTAACTTACAACAAGCAGAGGCGCCTGCCTACTACTCTAGACATGTAGTGTGAGAGATAAACCTCTGTGGTTTTAAGCCATTGTGATTTTGGCACTGTTGCCACAGCATAACCTAGCCCAACCTGACCCATACAAGGACTCATTTGCATGGTCGCTGAACTTTTTCAAGAACTAGAATGTAATTCCTAGACCTGATCATGTCACTAAAATTTGTAGTTCCTATCTGGGAGACAGTGAGAATCAATTGTTGATTTTTTTTTTTTACACCCCTAATTTCCTCATCCACCGCCACCTTCTAACTTGGAAGAAAATTATTTTCTGAATCCTTCCCACATGAGCTTTCCATTATTCTGGCAGTTGGACTGGGAGGAGAAGAGAGCGGCCCGGATCCTTTTTCCGTTCCAAAAGCTAATCCCAGAACTATCCCCACCCACTAGCACTCACATAACCTTGTCATAGGGCGCCTATTACCACTCCCAAGGTGTCACCAACAGAAAGGAGTTGCCGCTGGCACCGCTGCAATGTTAGGGCAAGGCAGCCAGGCTGCGCTCTTTCCTCGCTGGTGCCTGGGCTTGGCCAACTTCGGAGAAGCAGCATTCTCCAAGGGAAAGAAGCCTTCTCAAGTGGGAGCAAAATGAGTGTGCGGCGCACACCCATCCCGGGCACTATGTGAATGTGGGGTGAGTTCTTTTAAGTCCTCCAGCTCTGGGCAATTTCTAGTCGGGCTCATAAGCTGCCCCGATGAGGACTACGGGGCCTCTACCGGTGTTTCTGGGCTTTTCTCAAGCCCGCTTGTGCTTGTCATCTTTGCACACTTGCAAAGTTCACAAACGGTGGGGGTTGCGCGCAACACGAGCTCCGGCCACCAGACGGCCGCCGGGATCAAAGGTCGGCGGGGCCGCGAGAGGCTGCGCCTGCGCAATCCCACTCCCGCCTGGGCGAGAAGGGGTGGCGGCAGCGGGCTCCTTCCACCGCGTGCTCGCAGAGGCGGGAAAGTCTTAGGGCGAGCCGCCGCGCCCCTCCCTCTTCCTGCCCCGTCCACCTGTCTGCTGCCCTGGGAGCCGGACCTTCTCAGGCGGCCAGACTTCGGGGGAGGGCGGCGTGCAGGGCCCTGGGCTTCTGACTCATCATCTCCAACCCCCTTCTCGCGCGCGCTCCAAGTCTCAGGACTTTAGACTTGGGCACCGTCAGAGGGGGCGCGATGACAGCATTTGGGGAACCCCAGCTTTGCCGAGGGCCATCCCCCACCGCCTGCGGGTTTCCGAAGCTGCCAGAGAGAGGATCATGGAGCCACAGTCAGCTCTCAGTTCGCCTGGTTGGGGTAGCGGCGCCCCCTTTCGGAATAACCCGCCTGGCTCCTCCCTGAACGCCGGGCCAGTGGTCGCGTCCGAGGAAAGTCGGCTAGGCCCGGACTTTCTGCTCCTCACGTCACTCAGCAGAGGCACAGCGCCCTCACCGCGGAGAGAAGGCTCTTTATTTCCCAGCAGGCCGCGGGGTACGGGGCATCATGGGACTTGTAGTCTCCGCTGGAGTACGGAACCAGTCGGAGGGGGAGAACTAAAGCACCCCAGAACTGATTTCAGAGAGTCGCCGCGTATGGGAACCTGGGTTTGGAGTGGATGGGATTATGAAAGGTGGAAAGAAGGGACATAGTGAGATGAGGAAGATATGAAGCTATATGGGACGGGGGTGGGTAAGGATGGAAGGGGGGAAGCTGAAAGTTAGCCTAAGGATGTCCTGCAGGGGGGCAGCTTTTCAGGGCAATGGGGTGAGGGAAGAATCTGGTCTAGGTATAGCTTCCCCTAGACGAGAAAGAGGCCTAGTCTGAGTGGAAATTGAAGGCATTCCCACTGGATTGCATGTAGGTCTCTAGGGCCTCCATCTGTTTTCTGATTTTGGTGGGGTGCAGTAGGGTCCGGAGAACGCTCCCACAGGGTAGGAGAGCAGCGCTTGTCTGCTTCCCTTGCCACCTCATTCAGTTGTTCGGTTTGCTGTGCTAGCCACCGCGGGACCGTTCTCCAAATCAGTAACTTCCTCCAACTCAGAGAGACCCTGAAAACCAGACAGAAGTGTGAGGGGTGAGAAAGGAGGAATCCTCGACAAAAGCAACTTCCTCCTCCTCCTCTCTCATTTTTTTTCTTGTGTTCCTATAGCCCTTCTAATATTTAGGCAGCTTTCTAATGCTCTCCTCACATTTCTGGGTCCAACCATTTAGACATCCAATTCCCTCTTACCCACCACTAAGGGAGGTATGTCCAGTCAGAAAACCAATTAGCATGAGTCTAGGACCCCTTCCTTTCCTCCCTGCCCCATTGTTTTCCTTTAAGTGCCATTGGCCAAAATAGCCATTGAAAAAAAATGAGCTCCTAGGTAGCTGCTCCATATTTTCCTCCCTGCCCTCAGTACCTCCTGCAGTTCCTGGTAGTGCAGACTCTGTCTCCTGCAGCATCCTGGCTTCCTCTGGTTTAGCAGGAGTAGGGAATACGCTGAGAACAGCACTCCTCCTAGGGTGAAAGCCTCAGCACTGAGCTCCAGCACCAACAAGCCTTCCAGCTGCAGGTAGACAAGGCTGAGGATGCTACAGGGGAACCAACACCTGTTTGCCCCTGCCCTTATCCCTCTCCGGCTCCCTTTGCCTCCTCGTCTTCCCATCTTCTCCTTTACTCACCGGTACCATGGAGGAGGCAGGTGCTGCAGGCCCCAAGGCTGTCTTCATCACCTCAACCACCACCACAATGAAGCCCAAGATCAGATTGATGGTGTTGAATATCATCATGGCGCGCACCTGCCGGTGAACCAGTGCAGCCCTGCCTAGCCTAAGGGGACTCATTGCAACCCCAAGCCCAACCTGCACCTACCCGAAAACAGAACTCAGATTTTATTCTCCTAACAGGGCCCTCAGCCCTCCATGTTTTTTGCTTTTTGCCTTAGTCTTTTAAGATTGTCAGGCAGAGAGCTAACAGGATTAGCTTGGAGAGCCACTTTCTAGGTTGAGGGGTGTGGTGTGTGTGTGTGTGTGCATGTGTGTGTGTGTTTTGGGTGGTCAAAGAATAGTACTGCATTCACTTCCCCTCTCACCTTCCAAAGGCGGGGTGCTCTGCGCAGCTCAAGGGTAACAATCCCAGTGAGGAGACCCTGAATGGTGAGAAAGGCAAGTGTTGAGCTCTGGTCCTATTAGTGAAGGGCCCCCAGGATCTTTCTTCCGTCCTCTGTTGTGGTGGATCTTACCAGTGCTCCAGGTCCAAGCGGCAGTGCGGTGGCCATGTGACAAGCAGAGTTCAGGCAGGCAACTGAGACAGCCAAGGGCACCACAGCCACTGCGAGCCATAGTTGGCTCACCTGGAGGCCAGACGCAGGGGAACTGTCAGGGATCCCCTCCCTCCTCCCAACCCCTGCAATTGGCCCGAATGCCTGGTGGTGGGAAGTAGCCAACCAAGGGCAGTGAAGGAAGGGGATATCATTTAATTTGTTCCGCCTGATGTCATAGTTTAGTTACTTACCTATGTGCTTTCCCCACATGATGGAAGCTGCTCATAGATTAAGGGTTTTGCCTTATTTATTCTATGCTCCCCCCACCCTCCTCCCTCTCAGAGTCTAACGTTTTCAAACACATGGTAAGTGTTCACAAAACACAGATGGAATTGAATTGGGGTACAAGTGGATATGCTGAAGCTTGGGGTAGGGCATCCTGGCCTCACCGCCAGCACCAAGAGGTGCCCACTCTGCCTGTGCCTTGCCCAATGCTGTAGCTTTTCCAGACGAGGGCTGGGTCTCCCTTGCTCTTGCTGACCAGCTCTGTCCCCCATGGCTCCCTTGATTGCTGAAGCTGTTTTTTTTTTCCCCTGGGAAAAAGGCAGGAGACAGGTCATGCAGGAGCCTCTATTTCAGCTGCCCCTCCGCATGCTTCTAATATCCAGGGAGTTGAGGCTCAGGACCTCTCACCTACCTACTCTGAAGCAGCTACTTCAAGGGACCCAGCTGGGCTTGGAGCTCCTGGTGGGGCCTGGTGGCTCAGAGCTGACAACAGACTTGTCTTGGCTGAGACAGGCTGTCAGGGTTGGGGTGTGGTGGGGCAAAGGTCCCTAAGAGGGCCTAAGGACCCAGGAAGTGGCCGTAGGTAGATACCAGCCGCTGTTCGGTCCACAAGATGCCCAGCTCTGCCCTGCTTTGTTCCTGTTTCCTGTTGCCTCCACCTCTGCCCATCCTGGGTTCCTCTTCTGATCACTCTCCCATGGATGCTACCACCCTGGGCCCTAATTCTGCCCCCCACCCCCATTTCCATCTAATCTTTCTCCTTTTTTCTTTTTTTCTTTTCTTCCTCCTCAAATAACTTGCTGTTCCCTAGGGAAATCCCACATTACTGTCTGGATTGTTCCCATGTCATTACCACTTGCAGCTTTGTCCCCAAACCAGGCAAGGTTTAATTCCCTTGGCTTCCTATCTGTCCCTTTCTGAATGGTTTCTCCTCTCTCCTTCCTCTTTTGAAGGATTTTCTCTGGATGGGACACTGACAAAGAGGATGGGGTGCCCTATTATAGTGGGGCTTGTTTTTAGCTCAGTGATAACCTGCAGCTAGACATGTATAGAAGAGAGTCCCCAAATGGCCAGTCTTGCGAAGGATGCTATTGCAACAATTAATATTTTTGAGAGATACAAGTTGCCTTGCAGCCCTGCAGCCAGGCTGACCTGGACTAAAATCTCAGCTCTGCCACTTTCCTAGCTGTGTGACCTTGAATACATTATTCTACCTATTTGAACCACTGTTTGTTCAAACTGAGTTATAAAACGGGGGCTAATAATATGACTGTGAAGGGTTGTTGACTCATGGTGGGTGCTTAGTAACCATTAGTGGCGCTGATGAGGTCATACTGTTGTGCCTGATGCCCATATACTAAAGGGCTTATTCAGAAGCTAAGCTGGGGATATTTATTTCTACAATAGGAAGCAGAACCAGCGGGGCCCAAATATATATTTAGAGATCAAAAAGAGGAAAGATCCATCTTGATGCAGAGCCTGAGGTTTGGAGGCAGCCAGACCTATGTTCAAATTCCACATCTACCTGGCTGACCTTGTGCAAGTTACTTAATCTTTTGTTTGCTTACCTATAAAGGGAAGTTAATAATACCACAGGGTTCCTTTGAGTATTAAGAGAAAATGCATATAAACCAGCTCAGCCCAACACCTTGCACATAAGTGCTCAATAAATGCTAGTGGCTATTATCATTATTATTATTGATGATGAAAGAAGACTGAGCCAGAACACCCTTGGGAGTTAGCACCGGGCGGCTGGGTTGTGTGAGGAAAGCGGCCTTCTTTGTAAGCCACTGACGCCCTGCTCAGTGCCGAGCCTATGCTCATCGGAGCATTGTGCCCTCTCTTCTTTCCTGGGGAGTGGGAATCACACTTAAAATGGCTGAGAGCTGCTGTGGATTAACTTTATTTGGTAGCGGTGGATGGTCCGACAGAATGTGAGGTGCTGGGCTTGCACGGAGGCTCCCTGAGCCGGCAGGCCAGGGGAAAGGGACTCGTTAGCCTCGTTTTCCTTACCTATAAATGCGACCTAACATTTCAGAGTGTAATGGTAAGGATTATATACTTACTATTAAATATGTGAACAGGTATCCAGTAATGACTGATTAGATCTGACTACACCACTTAAAAACACATAGCCCCTGTCCAGATGATCATCTCCCACAGGGACGGCGCTGCACCCCCTCATCCGTTCACCCCCCACAGCGCCGAGCAGAGTGCCGGGTACTCAGTAAGCACTCAGCACATATTTGTTGTATTGAAGAGCCAGTAAAGTGACTTCAGGAATGGAGAACAGAATTCGAGAGGAAGGTGCAGGAATTGTTTATCAAGAACAGAAAGGACCGAGGAGTAACTTTAAATAATGTTTCTTACACGGCAGACATGAGCTATCTCTATCATCGCCCCTCCTCCTCCCCAAAAAGAGACACAAATTGAAGGGAGAGGCTTTGAGATAAAACCCCAGGAAGAACTTCCCGAGTCTGTGCATGTCGGGGCAGAAAAGGCGGCCGCGCCAACTCCTTCCCTGGTATGTCCGGGTTTAGGGTGGGAGGGGCGGCGCGGCTCGGAGGCTGGGGGAAGGACGGGATGACCTTTCCCAATCTCTCCCGGTCTCCGGCAGAAACCGTCCGCGCCGCTAATTAAAATTCTTCTAGTTACATCTATTTTGTTACATCTATTTTCAGTACATCCAAAAGGCAAAAATAAACCCTCTGGTACCGCTGTTCTCCCCTCCCTCCCCCATGGCTTCCAGGGAAGAATTTTTAAAAATCTAGCTTTTCTCACTGCCTAAAATGTTCCGCAAAAATGACAAATAGGGCCCCTCTAGCAATTCATAGCTCTCGAAGGGATGAGGCGGCCACAGCGGCCCCACTGGAGTCCACTGCACTCTCCAGGGCACGGAAGGGATGACCATTTGGTTTAACTCCACTTGGGGCCAGAAATCGTGGGGAAACAGAACTACTCAACTTTTTGGGGGGAAGGAACCACCTATAAAAAATTTGTTCAGCCCCCTTTATTTACAGATGATAAAGTGGGATGTTAAGTGATTTACGGAAGGTGGAAGGGTGTTTAAAAGTCTGGATTGGCCCCAAAAAAGCCTTGAACCCCTTAGGGCTAATCTAAACTTTTTAATGAAAAAAATCAGGAGCCTTGGTAAACCTTTTGGCCCCAAAAAGAGGATTTTTTTTTTTTA
>NW_005872451.1:13193-32428 GCF_000147115.1 Myotis lucifugus
CGGGGACAGCCGTCTTTGTAGGGGCCCGAAGGCAGGGCGCGAGGGGCCTGGGGTGCAGGGCTGCACAGCCGGGAGCCTGAGTGGATGGCCGCCCCCCCACCCCTCCCCAGGTAGGGCTGATGGAGGAGGGAGAAGGGACCCAAACTCTCTGGGAGCAGGGGTGGGGGAGGGGAGAGGATGGGGGGTGCTTCCCTCTCTGCGTCCCAAACAAAGTGTCACAAAGAGCTCGGCCGCCGGCAGCAGCAGAGGCGGCTGCAACTCAGCTTTTGTTCTCCCGGCCTGGGTAGCTGAGCCCTGGCCTTCCAGGCTTCCAACCCTGCCCCCCATCATCCTTCTGGCTTATCTTCCCGGGGAGGGGTCTGGGGTGCCGCTCAGAGCACCTCTTGTGCAGGATCACAGGTCCTGCCCTACTTGCCAACCTACTTGTGGGAGGTGGATTTTCCCAGAGGCTCTCCTGCCCACCCCACCCCCTCATCCCAGGACTGGGGCCCCTATGGGTGCTAAGACTCTGACCTTTTAGGGTCAGTTCCAGTTAAGGGAACTTAGGGCTTGCTCTATGCCCCCTCCCACAAATCTAGAACTTTCAGAAGAGGGGTCAGGTTGGGACGTGCCTGTGGAGTAAGACTCGCCGTGGTGGGGTGGCCGTAGGGGAGCAGGTGTATCTTCCTCTTGCCTCCTGCTCCATTTTCGGAGTTCATGGCTGAGATTCCATGCCCCCAACTCAGGAGAGTGTGCCCTCAATGTAAAAGGTGGGCAAGCTGTGGTCTGGGGTCAGTTTGGAGGAGCCACCTGAGCAGTGATGTTCAGAGGGCTATGGAGAGGAGACCATAAAAAGAACTACTGGGATGTTTGATAAAGGTGGTCTTGACTGTAGACCCTCTAAGAAATTCCTTTTCTTTAACCCCGTCTAATGCAGTGTTAATAATTGTTAGAGGGCGTGTGGAGGTGTAGGAATCCCCATAGAGGGAAAGACATCAAGTATTAGAAATTATCAGTGAGAGATGCCTAGCCACAGCTATACCTCAGAAGTTCTGAACCCTTGCCCTTTACACTTTGACCCTAAAAACTTTTGAACCACAAGGCTTGAGGGACAAATATCATGGTTCTCCAGCCAGCAGACGTTTCTAGTACCCATCCCTGTTGTTTCCAGGAATCTTCTCACCAAACCTTTCATCCTTTCCTACTCAGTAAGGTTTGGTGGTCCACACCCCCTTCTCCACCAGCTCTCCTCGAACATAAAAGTAATTGGCCTGTTGCTTTGGGAAGTTTTCTGATCCCTATCCCTGGCCTTGCATCCCTATAGAACCCAAATAAGGGCAAGATAACCCCTGATTCCCAGTGTGGGAGGAAAGTAGGTCAGTGCTACTGTCTGGCCAAGTCTCCCGGATGGTGGTTAGGGCCTGACTATAGAAAACTGTTGATTATTGCCCACAAGCAATACGTGCATGACCTGGGTTCTAAGCCAGTTCATAGAATCTTGGGCCCTGTCACTGTTTTCTCCTATTGAGAAAAACTCATCGGATTAGGTGCCTGGGACCTGGTTTGGTGTGGAGGTGAGTCAGATCTTGATTGTGCCTAGAGGGTCTCTCAGTGGGTTTATTGATTTGAGGCCACCCTTTGGGGAAAGTCTCTCTGCTCAGGAATAGAGTTTCAATATGGGTCTTCTTGTATATGACCGTATTTCTATCCTAGAAACAGCTGTGTACAAAGCAGTGTTTTTTTTGGAGGTAGGGTGGGGTGGGGGAGAAAGCTTTGCCCTATTCCAACTCTACTTGCCTCAGATATGAGGTCAACTTCCCCTGAAATATTTTGCTTACTATCCTACAGGCAGTTTCAGGGGCTCTAGAATCTTCTCAGAATCAGAGTATGCGCCCATAGGTTAGTCAGCTATGACCATGCAGTATTCCCAGCCTTCCCCCTCCTCCCCCACCATCTGCTTCCTCTGAATATACCAGATTGGCTGTACACCAGGATGTTCCGGGAATCCCCAGGAGAGCAGCAGAATGTGATGGACCCAAATACGATGCCTCACTCACTCATTCCAGGATGTACAAACTGTAACTGTCAGGACACTCCTTATAGCTAATTAAAATTCTTCTAGTTACATCTATTTTGTTACATCTATTTTCAGTGTCATCCAAAAGGCAAAAATAAACCCTCTGGTACCGCTGTTCTCCCCTCCCTCCCCCATGGCTTCCAGGGAAGAATTTTTAAAAATCTAGCTTTTCTCACTGCCTTAATTGTGGTGTTAAAATGTCAAATGTGGCCCCTCTAGCACTTCATAGCTCTCGCTAGGTATGAGGTGGCCACAGTGGCTCCTCTGGTAGCCCACTGCACTCTCCATGGTACTGAAGGGATGACCATTTGTTTTAACTCCACTTGGGGTCCAGAAGTCTTGTGACTCAGAACTACACAACTTTCTAGCAGGAAGGAACCATCTATATAAATTTGTTCAATCCCCTTATTTTACAGATGAGTAAGCTGGGATGTTAAGTGATTTACGGAAGGTTGCATGGCTTTTAATGGTCTGATTGGGCCCACAATAGCCTTGAACCCTTCGGTCTTATTCTACACTTTTCATGATACTACTCAGTGAGCCTGGCTAGACTCTTGGTCCCAGAAAGGGGATTTTTTTTTTTAGAATCCAGAAGATGAGGGTGGATGCACTAATTTGGAGCTACAGAAATACAAATATTAAAAGTGTGGTGGAGATTGTTTAGTGACCCTTGGACAAGGACACTTTCTTAATTAACCTCTTGTTAATAAAATTCCCTTAACCCAGATTCCACATGTAACAGGTACCTGCTGGCTCGTGGAGTCTTTTTTTTTTTTTTAATATATTTAAATATATATATAATTGACTTCAGAGAAGACAGGAGAGGGAGAGGGAGAGAGAGATAGAAACATCAATGATGAGAGAGAATTATTGATTGGCTGCCTCCTGCACTCCCACACTGGGAATCAAGCCCACAACCCAGGCATGCAACCTGACCAGGAATCAAACCATGACCTCCTGGTTCATAGGTCAATGCTCTACCACTGAGCCTATCTGGCCAAGGGAGTAATTTTTTATAAATAATCTTTTCATTTTTTATTTATTTTTTAAATTCTCACCTGAGGATATTTTTCCATTGATTTTCAGAGAGAGTGAAAGAGAGAGGAAAAGACAGAGAGGAATATCGATGTGAGAGAAACATTGATTGGTTACCTCCTGCACACATCCTGACTGGGCTGGGGAGGAGCCTGCAACCGAGGTCTGTGCCCTTGACCGGAATCGAACCTGGGACACTTTGACCTGCTGGCCGACACTCTATCCACTGAGCCAAACCGGCTAGGGCCATTTTTTATTTAATTTTATTTATTAATGTTAGAGAGAAACATGGATTTGTTGTTCCACCCATTTATGCACTCACTGGTTGATTGTTTTTGTTGCTAATCTTACTGAAGGATAGTTCTTCCATTGATTTTAGAGAGAGTGGAAGGGAGTCGGGAGGGCAAGAGAGGAGAAAGAGAGAGAGAAAGAAACATCGATGTGAGAAAGTCACATCAATTGGTTGCCTCCTGCATGCACCCCAACCGGGGTGGGGAACCTGCAACCTAGATATATGCCCTTGATCAGAATCGATCCGGGAATCCTTCTGTTCACAGGCCAATGTTCTAACCACTGAGTCATGCTGCCAGGACCCATTCATGGAGTGTTATCACATCCAGTAAATATCAAAAATTAAAGAAACTTGGACCTCCAGAGCTTTTCTTTGCTGATAAGCAGGGCTGACTTCTGGCCCAATTTTCTTCCATTAAAGATCCTTAAGCAAAGTAATGCTTGAGTCTTTTTCTTGCTTAGTAACCCATTTCATGCCTATTGTAAGAAAAGTTCTTTATATATCAAATATTCTTTCTATTTCAGGCAAAAAAAAAATTGATTAAGTCCACATTTGTCTAGCCTTGACCAGATAAAATTATACATGTAAGCAGGAAGGTATACTGACTGACTTCTGGTCAGCCTCCCAGGCCTATTTCCATGAATCTTTATTCTGGGATGGCTTCTATGTCTTAATGCTAACCTCCTCTGCAGCTTATGTTCAGGAGCACCCCCTCCCGACCCCCCCAATCCTCTTCCTCTCAGCTCTCTTCTTCCTCAGAACTGGACCTCTGCACATCCAGGCCCAGGGAATTTTAGCCTGGAGAATTTTAACCCTTTTCCGCTCAGAGCATGTGCTGAGCCCCTATCTGTGCAGATGGCCCAGCCCCGCCCCCCGTCCCTCACTCCAGCCTCTTGAGCTCAGAGCCAGTGTAATCCTCCTCTTGTGTGAGCGAGCCTCTCCCCTGCAGAGAGGAGAAAAGCCTGCTTCGGAACAGCCCTGGACAAAGGGGCTGAGATGCCCCAGCAAACTGCAGGTTCCAAGGTTTGAAACACGGGAATGAATCCTATCCGGTATTTGCAGTTTTTAGCCCCTTCCCCAGGCCAGCAGCGCCCCTTAACTTCCACTCCTCCCCCAACTCTTTCTTCATTCCCTCTCCTTCTGGCTCTCTCCCCCTTCGTGCCCCTCCCCCTCTGTCTGTCTCCAGACTGCTGCTGCTGGGAGGTGTTTCTCTCCCATGCATGAATGAGTCTCTGTAATGAATGGAAATGAATGGATCAGGAATCCAGGCAGAGGGAGGGAGAATGAGGGGGAAAGACAGAAAGACAGGGTAAGAGCAAAGGAAGGACTGTGGAGTCTGGAAGGATGTTTGGCTTGCTGGTCAGTTAGGTATCTGAGAGCAACTGTTCCCACTTGGATAACTGTGGAGCATGGCCAGCCCACCCCATTTGCTCATCAAGCTGCACACCCCAATCTAAAGGAGGGAGGGCTATACTGTGATTGTCTCCCCCACCACCAGGGGGTGGTGGTGGTGATGGTGGTGGTGGTTGTGGTTGTTCTGGACCAGGCATTTAGAACGTGTTTGGGGGAAGAAATCTATGTTCTCAGGAAGCTTGGGCATGGGCAAATCAAGGAGTACAAGTTCAGGATGCAAGGAGGGAGAAGGGTTTCAGGAGTACAGGGTGCTAAGAGTCTTGAGTTGGGAGTGACTATTTCCACTGCTGAAAATCAGGACTTATCTTTTCCTCCAAATCTATCTCTTTTGCTTTAGCTCTTCAGCACCTGTTGCCTTCACTAGCAGCTTTTCCTCCTCCTCTTCCCTGAACTCCCCAGAACCAAAGAATGTGAAAGGGGTCCATGGAGGTGAGTGAAGCTTGGCCTGAACCTGCAAGTACCTACAACTATACTTCCCGCCCCTCCCTACCTCTCTCACCTTCTGACCCGCCCTTATTATAAGTTATCTCCGTGTCCCCAACAGCCCAATTCCCATTTATCCTCCAATTTCCCTAAGTTGAGTGGGAAGGGTGCCGGGTGTACTTGGTGTAGGCCCCTATCCACCCTCGCTTGGGTTCTATGGGTCTCCGTGTCCTTACCCCACACAGCTCTCCTTTCTCCACCCTTTGCTCTATATACATCCTTCTCCACAGGGCTCACGTCCCCGCGCCCTGGGCGGCCACTTAGCGCCCTCACCGCCGGCCTTCGACGGAGAACTGGATCTGCAGCGCTACTCCAACGGACCAGGGTCTCCAGGAATGGGAGCGGTGGGCTGGTCTGAGAGTCGCGCTGGCGAAAGGCGCTTTCCCTGCCCTGTATGCGGAAAGCGCTTCCGCTTCAATTCTATCCTGGCTTTGCACCTGCGGGCGCACCCAGGCGCCCAGGCCTTCCAATGCCCACACTGCGGCCACCGTGCAGCTCAGCGGGCCCTGTTGCGCTCGCACCTGCGCACGCACCAGCCAGAGCGCCCGCGAAGTCCCGCCGCACGCCTGTTGCTGGAGTTGGAGGAACGCGCGCTATTGCGCGAGGCCCGGTTAGGAAGAGCCCGAAGCTCAGGGGGCCTGCAGGCCACTCCTGCCACTGAGAGCCTGGTGCGGCCCCAGGCTCCATCAGCATCCACCTTCCGTTGCCCCTTCTGCAAAGGCAAGTTTCGCACCGCAGCGGAGCGGGAACGCCACCTGCACATCCTGCACAGGCCCTGGAAGTGCGGCCTATGCAGTTTCGGCTCCAGCCAGGAGGAGGAGCTGCTGCACCACAGCCTGACGGCCCACGGAGCTCCTGAGCGCCCTCTGGCGGCCACCTCGGCTGCCCCGCAGCCTCAACCTCCACCCCAACCTGAACCCAGATCAGTCCCTGAGCCCGAGCAGGAGCCGGAGCCGGAGCCGGAGCTGGAGCCCGAACGTGAGGCAACCCCAGCCCCTGCTGCTCCTGAGGAGCCCCCTGCGCCTCCAGAGTTCCGTTGTCAAGTGTGTGGCCAGAGCTTCACCCAGTCCTGGTTTCTCAAGGGCCACATGCGCAAGCACAAGGCCTCTTTTGATCATGCGTGTCCCGTGTGCGGCCGTTGCTTCAAGGAGCCCTGGTTCCTTAAGAATCACATGAAGGTGCATGCCAGCAAGCTGGGCCCACTGCGCGCCCCGGGGCCTGGCTCTGGGCCTGCCCGGGCTCCCCAACCTCCTGACCTGGGCCTGCTGGCCTATGAGCCGCTGGGCCCCACGCTCCTCTTGGCCCCAGCGCCCACCCCGGCTGAGCGCCGTGAGCCTGCAAGCCTCCTGGGCTACCTGAGCCTGCGAGCTGGCGAAGCCCGGCCCAATGGCGAGGGCGCCGAGTCTGGGGCTGGCCGCAGCTTCGGAGGCTTCCGCCCCTTGCCCTCTGCGCTCCCAGCTCGGGCTCGCCGGCACCGCGCTGAGGAGCCCGAGGAAGAAGAGGAGGTGGTGGAGGCCGAGGAGGAGACCTGGGCCCGAAACAGGGCGCTGGGCCCTCTGGCTTCGCTGCACCCACGCCCAGGGGAGGGGCCAGGGCACTCGGCACCTGCTTCGGGGGCCCAGGCAAGGCCCGCTGCCGCGCAGGGTACGTAAGGGGTCTCCTGTCTCTGAGGTTTTCCGCATCTGGTCCCACTCTGACGCCACCACTCCCCCCCTTTTAAAAAGGATCTCGTAATGCACCAGCTCCACTCACAGCAAATCCAACCCCTCATTTCCCCCAACGTGCTGTTTCAGATCCTAAGGGGGGCGAAGGGTGGGTATGGGGCTCATGGCTCTGGTAGGGTAGGGCAATGGGCTCCTCTGATGTCCCTTAACGTGTGTATTGCAGAAGAGAATGGGCTGATAGTCGGAGGGAACCGGTCTGAAGGGAGCCGGGGGACCACCGGCAAAGATTGTCCCTTCTGCGGAAAATCATTCCGCTCGGCGCATCACCTCAAAGTGCATTTGCGAGTGCACACAGGTGAGGGGGCAGCCTCCGGGGCGGGAGGGTCCTGGAGGGCAGGAAGAGAAGTGAGAGGGCTGACTATGACTTTTGGCAGCCTTCGGACTGGCCAGATGCGGGCGCAGGGAAACCCTTCTTTAGTAAATCCGAGGGGGCGGGAGGGGCAGCGTTTCTTTCCTGGTCCAGAGGAGGTCTGTATGTTGAACGAAAGGTGGATGGGGGTGGGCAGTGATCTCATCTCTGACCCTATCGCACCCTCCTCCCGCAGGCGAGCGCCCCTACAAGTGTCCGCACTGCGACTACGCGGGCACCCAATCTGGCTCGCTCAAGTATCATCTGCAGCGCCACCATCGGGAGCAGAGGAGCGGGGCTGGCCCAGGGCCACCGCCAGAGCCGCCCCCTTCCCAGAGGGGTTCAGCCCAGACGTCTGGAGCCAAGGTGGCTCAGCAGCCTGCGACTTGGGTGGAGGGCACCTCGAGCCCCCGGCCTTCCAGCAGCACCGCGCCGGGGTCCCGTAGGAAGCCTGCCAGTCCTGGGAGGACCCTGCGCAATGGGCGAGGCGGTGAGGCCGAACCCCTGGACCTGTCCCTGCGGGCGGGGCCGGGAGGCGAGGCCGGGCCCGGGGGTGCCCTCCACCGTTGCCTCTTTTGCCCCTTCGCCACTGGAGCCCCCGAGCTCATGGCCTTGCACCTGCAAGTGCACCACAGTCGCCGGGCTCGGGGCCGCCGGCTTCCCCAGGCCGATGTGTCGCTGCCCTATGTCCGAGCACCATCAGGAGAGACCCCTCCCAGTCCTCCTCTGCAGGAAGGGGAGGAGGGCCCCGGGCTGCTGAGATCCGGAGAGGTGGGGTTGGGGGGGCAAGAACGGTAGGAAGCCCTCTTAGGGGCTGTTAGTTTAGCGAGCTTACCCTGCAGGAGCGGGGGAGCACTAGAGGTAGTTGGGTAGAGCAGCCAGCAGGGGGGCAGTGTGGGACCCATATCCCAGCCCCAGGTGGACCAGAGGTAAAGGGTATGGAGGGCATAGGGGGGTGGGTGGGCGGTATGCACCCAGCCCAGGGGAGTCACAGTGCCTTAGAAGTGGCAGGGGTGAGGATCAAAGAATGGGTTCCCAGGGCTGGCAGAGAGGATTGTGCCCCTGTTGAGGAGATGCTCTGCCAGTCCTTGCTGGTCCATAGGCATGAGAGTTTATTTTTGTACAATGGGTGGGGGTGGGGGGCACTGTACCCTTCTAAGCCCCTTCAGGGGTCCTGTAGACGTCGCTATTTTTGGTACGATTCCTGTCATCCCTGTTGCAGAGTTGTGTCCCCAATAAACAGGTGTCTTGAGGCACAGGGACACTGCGTCTGTCTGCCTATGTCCTGTCCTCCTCCTTGGGCCTTTCTGTCCAGGAAAGAGGCACCTCTTTAGGCACTTAGTTATCACCTAAAGAGCTTGGGTTTTACCCCCAGGCTTTGGCTTCAGCAGCTCAGCTGTGGGCCCAGGAATTGGCATTTAGCAAGTGGCCTAGGGGATTCTCATGCATTGTGGTCTGAGGACCTCTCATTTTCAAATGTGCTGAATCCCATCTTAACCGTGACTAGCTTTGCCTCAAGACGTGGGTGTACTGTGAGAGGAGGAACTTCAAAGGGTGCATTGAGTCTCTGGGAACCACTGTGGAGAAGGTACATTCTCTTAGGCCCGGCCCACACTGAGCTTTGGTCAAGGGGAAGTGTTCAAGTTAGTATTATCACCTCAACCCAGAGGACGGCTTCTAGCTCTTTGGACACAAAGTGTGAGTAAATACATTTAATATAACAATAGGATTATAATAACAGTAATTACACATATAAAGTTTGCAGTTTCCCACACCACCCTCATATATTGGTTTGCATAGCTCCATTTCCTATGACCCCCCAGAATGGAGTCACTAGGAATTATGGGTAACCTGGCAGGGCTGGGTCTTCTCAGGGAGAGTCGGGGTGGGAGGAAGGGGAAACACTGGTCACCCAGGGAGCCTGGCACAGGGCTGTGCCCTGGGAGTGAGCAGTGGCCCAGGATGGGGAAGGACTGGGCCAGGGATAATTCCCCACCTCCTGGGTATGAAGGCAAGCAAGTATGGCTACTTTGGTTCCTGAAGGAAGGCACCCAGTTGGGGAGAGCAACAGAGATAGTGGTAGCAGGGAAACACGCTGGTCCTCTGACCTCTCTGTCCAGGAAGCAGAGGGAAGGAAGCCAGTGCTCTTCCAGTCCTTCACTATGTCCCACTGCCAGCCCAGCCCAAAATGTGCTGAGAGGAGGGGCTGTAGCCAAGTTCTGGATTTTCTCTAGAAACCAGGAGAGAAGAGGGAGATGGGTTGGGAGAGGGAAGAGGCTGACTCCTAAGCAGTTGGGGGGAGGAAGGATGGTACATGCAAGAGGGAAGGAGTGTGGAGGTGGTAGAAAGGGGGTACTGACTCACCCAGGTCACAGAGGTGTGGTGGGGTCACTCAAGGCTCGGGCATGACTCTTAGGGGAGAGAAACTGCAGTGAATTAAAAGGAGAAGAAATGACCTCTTCCCTGTATTCCATCTCTCTCTCTCACACATCCCTGTCAATTCACCTTTTTCCTCCCAGATTTAATCCAAGTCCAAACCAGGCTGTTGGCATTCTCCCCTTACCACCCACTCCTGCAGTGTGCTCTTTATTAAAGATTCCTTTTCACTTCTGACCTCAATGCCTCTCAGCCAGGGGTGGGGGAGAGGACAAAGGCAGACTGTATCCAGCCTGTAGCCTTGCTGGCAGCACAGGCTCACTGGTTCCCCTGCCCTCATGGGTTGAAAGATTAGAAGAGCCCACCCAAAAAGTGGCTGAAGAGGTCACCCATTCCTAGCTCGATTGCAGGGACTTACCTGCCGGGATAGCCCTAAGATCCCTCCAGTGGCCAGAGTGGGAGTGCTGCTCCTAGGGTGGGGGGGTTGCAGGCTGGGGCTGTTTCTTGGTCCTGGGGACGCATCTCCGGAAGAGTCAAGTGTTTCTGGGGCTAGAGGGGAAGCTAGGGTGAGAGCAGGGTATAGAACTCCTAGATTACCTTAAGCAACCAAGCTGCTCCATCAGGGAAGAAAAAGCTCTATAGCAACAGGAAGCTGTGAGTCACCATAGCAATCCACTTGCAAGAGAACCCCCCCTACCAAGAGGCAGGAAATTGTCAGCAGCGTCATTAAAGCAACCAGGGAAGAAGCGACAGGAAACTATAAGGATTGCCATGGTGAACCAGGAGGGTACAACAGGAAGCTGAGGCAGTTTCCATAGAAACCCAAGGAGAGCTAGAGAGAGGTACAGAGGAAGTGCTTCATAGCAACAGGCTGCTGTAGTAGTACCCTAGCAACCAGATGGAAGGCTCTTTTAGCAGTGGGGAAGCTGTAAATAGTTGTCATGGCAATGGGGCTACTTGGCTGGAGAAAGGAATTGCTCAGCAGCAAGCAGCCTGAACATCACAATGATGACCCAGCTGTTGGGGGGAGCCACCCCTTGAGAGGTGCCTCACCCAGGGAAATTTGCTTGACGTCCAGATCCCAGGCCTCCTCCTCGACGCGGGCAGGCAGGGAGCAGGCTCCCGGTGAGAGGCCCGGAAGGGAGGGGCCGGCATGCTCAAAGGATGACACGGCCACAGAGGCCCGAGTCCTGGCGGCTGCAGAGAGTGGGGGTGGGGGAGGGGTGGGGTGCTGGTGTGGGAAAGCCCTCCTGGCTCCCTGAAATGACCCTAAGTTTCACAGAGGGCTTCCCAATCAGTTCCACAATTTCCGGGAAGACATCCGCTCGTTACCCTTCCTCAGTTTGTACCATGCTTCCCCAGCTGTGCCTTCACTGTCAAGGTCTTGACTCTGGCGGCCACCCCCCAGCATTGTGGCCCTCACCTCTTCCAGTGAGCAGGGCACTCAGCGTCCGCTCCCCGAGGGCCTTGATGTCCAGAAAAGGCTTATTCCCAATGCCCATCGAGACCATCTGCTGCACTCGGAGCTCTAGGGAACAGAGACCCTGTTACCAACCTCCTTTTGCCCCTTCTCTGCTCCAGCCTTAGCCCTGTTACGGTTGACTCTTCTTTGCTCCTTGCCAACTCTTATTCCTCCCTCTCATTCCTCTGGTGTCTCTTGTCACTCTTCGGGTGACTGTCCCGACATGGATGGAGATGGTGGTCCTCAACTTGCTCCTCAAACACCTGTCTCTTTTCTCCTGTAGTTTCATCCTCCCCATTGACCATTCTAGCTGCCCAACTTTTCTTCGGATACTCGCGTTTTTCCTTTTACCTTGGGTGTTAAGAGCAAAACTCACATTTTTACATACCTTTACAGTTTACCAGTGCTTCCATATATATCACCTTATTTAATATTCCCCATCACACTGAGCTGTAGATATTACTTTCCATTTTTTTCATATGAGTGGAATGAGGTTCAGAGAATTTAAAAAAGCACAAAAAGCAGATGCAGGACCAAAACAAACGAGCTCAGGTCACACAGCAGTAAGTCTGGGACCCAGGTCCAGTGCATACTTTCTCTCTCTTGCTCAGCCATTTGCTCTTGCTTCCCTGAAGTTTGCTGGGTTCCTCTTTCCTTTTGGTTCACCTTAGGCTAATTTGTATCTCAGCTTCCTTTCTCAAACCAGATCTTAAATATTCTCATAAGTCATTCTTCTTTCTCCATCCTACACCCTGTTTTCCCAAGCGGTCTCCACACTTTCCAGCTAACCTGCCATAATCTTGACCCTAAGCACACCCTTCCCATCTCTGCCTGTTACCCTTGTTATGGGCCGCCTGTCTCCACAGCAGCTGAGCGATAGAACTTGTCCACTTGAGTTTGATCTCCGGTGAAGCTGCCTGCAGAGTGTATGCCTCTCTTGCCCGCCGCCGTCGAAACCACAGCTCAAAGCAGAGCCCGCTGTCCCCGATGTTTTCTGTTAGCCCCATGTCAGCAGTCTGAGAAAGAGCGGAAAAGAGTGGGTAAGGATGGAGTGAGTCCTGGCTAGATAGTACCACATGGGAAAGCATTACACTTAGCCTGGCATGCGGTGGATGTTCAGTAAATGTTTGCTTAACACCTACCATGGGCCAAGTGCTCTACATTTAGTCTCCATAGCAACCATAATTTATAGAAGGGGAATGCCCAGAGACATGAAACAACTTGCCCAAGGGTTTATCATAGCTTAGTAGAGAAGGAAGGTTCAAACTCATGTCTATGTTATTCCAAACCTAGGCTTTTTTCCCCCTCTGTACTGTACTCCCCCACCCCACCCCAAAGAGCTGGAACTAGAGTATAGGGACAAAGTCTAGAAACCCTTAGAATCATGCCACAGAGCCACAGGTTGCCACTGATGTTTATCTGGACAGCAGAGCTGTTTCCTTAAGGAAAGGCCTCCCTCCTTTTGGCTTCTTCAGTTCCATCATGTTAAGCTATATATGCATGTCCTTCCTCCTCATCCCCAGGGACCATTCCTGACTCAAAAGGCATGTGTGTTCTCAATGGGAAGGGTCCTCCTTCTTTCTGGCTTGGAATGCCTCACGGGCCTCCTGCATGAATGAGAAGGAAAACCCCAAGGAGGAGGCTGATGACGGACTTCTATCACCCCGATACCCTAACTGATGGTTGGTTGCAGGCCAAAGCCTGTTCTAGATGATGCAGATTCTGAACCTGGGTTGGGGTTGAATTTACAGAACATCCCGAGTTCTCAAGAAGAGCATGACTTCCTGACCCATTCCTTGCCACCCCTCCTTCCCGCAGGCATTGTACCTTAAAGGCCTGCTTGTAAACAAAGGTCTCAGACCCCCCCTCAGAGCCCTTGAGCTTGCTGAACAGGAGGAGATGCTCAAAGAGAAAGACATGGCGAAGGCACTTCTTTCGGCCACAGATGACGGTGAAGGGGTCCCGGTGCAGGAGCTGTCCCTGTTCCTTCAGGTCTGTCTGGAGAAAGGAAAAGGAAAGGTTATTGGCCCTGGAACCCTTTGTGTATGTTTTACGGGGAGTAAAAATGGGATTTATAGGGCAAGGGCCTAATGACTAATTCTCAGACAGAGTTGGAATCAGGGCAGCACTTGGCCTAGAATCCTCCTACTGGTCACTGTGCACAGCACACCTGGCCTAGCAGCACAGCTTGCCTCTAAAGATGGAAGGCACATTGCACAGTAGGGTTTACAGCAGTGATTCCCAAAGTGGGCGCTACCGCCCCCCGGTGGGCGCTGCAGCAATCCAGGGGGGCGGTGATGGCCACAGGTGCATTTGGGGGCGATGAGTAACTGCTATTAAAATTTTAAAAAAATTAATTTCCAGGGGCTGAGTAATATTTTTTCTGGAAAGGGGGCGGTAGGCCAAATAAGTTTGGGAACCACTGGTTTACAGCCTCTCATGGGAAAGCCTTTGGATGTTGGGGACCAAAGCACCATTTTGCCCCAGGAAGAGAATCGACAAAGACCTGATGGGGAAAGAAATCTACCCCAGAGGAGGGAGGTTTTCAGCCTGTATTGAATCTCAGGGCTGGAAAGAGATTAGGTAGAGGAGAATAAGGTATGTGTTGAGTGTTGAGATGCAGGCAGAAATGCAGAGTAGTGGATGGAGAAAGAGAAGAATTAGGAAAGGAACAGGTAAGCACAGGCAGATGTAGGATCATGGGACATTGAGGAGGATATAGCTTCTTTATTTAAAGATGAGGAAACTGAAGCCAAGTGAAGTTCAGTGACTTGACGACGGTCACCCAGCTGGTTAAAAATTACAGCTTGGGACCCTCCGACCTTGAGTCTAGTTCTCTTGTCACCAGCCCACACTGCTTGAGGCCACAGGGCTGGGCAGTTTGAGCGGGAGTGACTGGAGCCTGGCCTCACCTCACAGCCACGCACTGCCTCCACAGCCAGCAGGTCTCTGCCCCGGGTCTCTTGTTCCCGAAGCAGCTGCACTGCTGCCCCAAGGGCCTGGCGCTCAGAACTCAGCTCAGGCCCCGCTTCCCTTAGGAGCTCCTCCAGGAGCCGCCCATACCGAGCCAGCTGTTCCAGGGGCTGCTGCAGGGCCCTGGGCAGGTGAGGAGCACTCTCTGTGGAGCCCTAGGTTGGGGAGGAGACAGACAGGGATTAGGGGAGGGTCCAGATCTGGTGGGGACCGAGCTTGTGGGGAGGGTGGGTGGTACTCCGAGGCCCATCTCCTCTGGGGAATAGATGAAGCTCAGATATACCCCAAGGTAAGGCAAAAAACCTTTCCCCAGAGAGAAATGCAGGGATTCGGTCATCCTCTATATCTTGACACGGAATAGAGGAGGAATACAAATAATCCTTTCTATTCTCTGGCTTTTAACTTTTGAAGTCACTTTCACATCTTTTGTTGTGAGGTCTTTTGATCCTCAGAGTACTCTGTGAATTAGTTATAGTGAATTTTGCCCCCATTTACCAGTGTAGAAACAGAGGCTCAGAGGAACCAAGAGTCTTGGTTAGGAGTCCCTCAGGTGGACTAGATAAGACCTAGGTTCTGGGAGATTATCGGTAGGTCACGTTCCTGGGCACGTGCAGGAAAGCTTTTTTCCCCGCAGAGATTTTGAGCTTGGGTGGAATTTAGGGCTTCCTGGCCCCTCCCCTTCTCATGAGGGTTGGAGGAAAGGTTACCTTGCCTTCTCATGAGGGTTGGAGAAAAGGTTACCTTGGTCGGGGGGCCGAGTGCAGCCAGAGCATTCTCCAGTTTGTGTCGGTGCTTCACGTACTGAGCGTAAAGGCTGAACTTGTCCCCCTGTGCCAGTAGAGGAGAAGTAAGCCATCCCTGCACACAGCCCCTTCCTCTCCTCCTCCACATCCTCGCTGTAGTCCAAAGGAGGGGCAGGGTCACCAGGGAGCACTCAGTCTGCTAAGGGAATGGTGGGCTCCCGTGGAGAGCGAAGGCCAGGCAGCACTTGTGGACAGGGACACAGAGGCTGAGTAGGTCCAGAGGGGCCCAGGGAATAGCACTAGGCCCGAGTGCTGGACCACACATTTTGGTGGGGATGGGGTTGGGAGACAGACACTGAGAGGGAGGATCCAGTGGGTGGAGCTGAAGCATGACCTGGAAGAAGGAAGAGGTTTTATAGGATCACTCACATGGCAAAGGAAGCAGGCCCCAATTCGCAGCGGGTGGGTGGCACAACCCTGAAGCTCCCGCAGAAAGTGTGTCCGATGGAAGCTGCGAAGCCTCTCCCGGACACTCAGGGCCGCAGCCCAGGTGCCCCGTAGTTCAGGGGTCAGCTCATACCCAGGAGGTGGCACTGGCTCACTCAGAGTGGCCACATATTCCTGCTCACAGGCAATCAGCTCAGACACCAGACGCTGCTGGGCACTGCAGGTACAACAAAGAGTGGCAGAGGAGACTGGGGCGTGGGAGGGAGTCACCACCCCAACAGTGTCATTCTTTTCCTGCTGGGCAGTGGTGCCTGCCTCTGGGTACTGATTGGGCTGGGCTCTCACCTGATGCTTCGCTTGCGCTCCATCCGGGGGGTGCCTACTCCCCAGGGCCCATCTGGACCCCCGGACCGGCTCAGCAGCACGTGTTCCCGGGGTGAGCACGTCCTATCGACCACCTCGGTACTGGTGACCTCCAGGCCTCGGATCAGCACGGTCCTCGGTGGTCTGCCCTCTGCTTCTGGAGCCAGTTCAGGGCCCTCCTCCTCACAGTCCTCCCCACAGGGAGCCAGGGAGCAGTGGGATGGGGCTGCTAGCGGCCCAGGGCTGCTGGGGAGCAGCAGGGAGCTGAGGCTGGGTGAGGGGCTGTGGGGGCCCCGTTGGGCCCCTCCACTGCTGGCGCTGTCTGCCCTCCGTCGCCGGTGGCCTCGTGGACTGGCCTCCTCTCCCAGCTGTTGCTGAATCCTCCTCTCCAGCTCCTGGCAGCGGGCCCGGCAGCGGCCCCATTCCCTCAGGGCTGCTGGGCTACCCAGGTCCAGGGCCAGGGCCCGCATCTCCTGGAAGGTGCCTGTGCTGGGCTCTGGGGCTCGCCGCAGGGCCAGGGCTGCCAGCACGGCCTCCCGACCCGGCCCCGCTCCTGCCAGCCTGGCGGAGCCTTCATCTACCCACTCATGTGCCTACAAGACCAAAGGGGTTGGGAATGGGAGAGGAAGGAGTGAGGCCTGTGCTCTCCCACATGCTGCCCGATGACAGCTCTGGCCTCCTTCCCGATGGCTTGCCCATCACCCTCCCGGTCCTCTCAGAACATGCCCCCTTGCTCTTCCAGCACCCTGCCTGACCATGCCATCTCAGCCGGCATGGAAGCAGCAGCCTAGATGAAAGAATAGCCAATGTGTACATAGCATCTATCAGTGGTAGGCTCTGCACTAAGTGCCTTTTATATATGGCTTGTATAATCCTCACAGCAGCCCTGAGAGGTAGGTGCCTATGGAGGCACATCCAGGCTTGGTATCTCATCCCAGGCCATTTAGCAAGTAGGTGGCAGAGCCAATAGTGAAAGCCAGGGAGATGGCCACCTGAGTCCCTGCTTTTAACAACTATCCGATCAGTCTGTCCAAGCAGAAGAATGAGGCTGCGCACTCACCTGCTGGAAGAAGCGCTGTAGCCGCAGGGCCCGGTGGAGGCCACTCTCCACCTGCTCCAGCCGCTGTTCAAAGATATCCAGAACCTTCTGGGAGGCAGTGTCCTCTTCCAGGGCTAGGGCCTCCCGTGCCTGGGCTAGGCGCTCCTAGAGAAGGGGGGCTGCGCTCAGACCTGGTTCTCTTTCCCACTCAATCCCCCCCTTCCTCCCGAATGTCTCCTCTCTCCTGCTCCTCTCCCCTTCTCACCTGAACCTCAGCACTGAAAGCCTGGAATCGGAGCTCTGTCTCCTGCAGGGCAGACAGGCAGTCCCCGGGCGCAGCGAAGCTCGTCAGCTGCTCCTCCCCTGGACCTGAGAGCCACTGCAGCACCTGGGGGCAGGCAGGGTGGAGAGCAGGGCTGAGAGGGAGAAAGGCCTTGCAGAGGGAAGGAAAAGGAAGCCGAGGCCCAGCTCCAACCCCACCAGCCCAATCAGCAGAACCTTGGGTGAACTGTTTCATCTCAGCGGTCAAGTGGGAATGCTAACAGTGAACGGTAGTCGTTTCTACAAGGCCAAGTGAGAAAGTAAGATCTTTGTAAAGCACCAGATGAAGGGGAAGCTAGGCTGGCCGGAAGCACTGAGGCAGGTGGGTTAGGGTTCCAGGGATATACCTGGAGATGAAATCAATAAAACTGGTGTGAGCCTGAGGCAGGATGAGGGGATGATGAATCGAAATGAGGGCCAGGAGAAATTTCACATTTACCGAGCCCAGTGATGGGTGTGCAAGGTGCCCAGGGATCAGGGTTGGAGAGAGGGCTCAGGAGGTGGTTTTGTGTGTGTGTGTTTGCACACACAGGCACCTGTATGCAGCTCTAGTTGCCTATTATGGGTTCTAGTGACTCACTGGTTCTTGGATATTTGACCAAAACGGGATGGTAATTTTTTCCTCTGAAGAAAGGCTGGAAGCTGAGGATAAGTCAGAATGTTCCTAATTACCTAACACTTCCATAATCCTTTGCTGAATTCATTTGGTTGGTTCTTACACCCCTGTAAGTATAATTATCATCTCCATTCTACAGATGAGGACTTGGGAACTCAGAGAAGTTTTAGACTTGTCCAACATCTTACTCCTAGCAGAGCAATAACTCAAGCTGAGCACATTAGACTTCAAATCTGTAAGGGGCTCTTAACCATAGGAGAGAAGAATCAAGGTTGTGAGAAGCCAGCCTTATCCCTGAATCTCCCCCACAAAGAGGCCTTGGTTGCCAAGGCACTTAGGCCTTCCATTGCCCTCTCTTTCCAAGGGGCCTTTCCAGCCTCAGGTTTGGTGGATGACACTGTATAAAGAGTTGAGCCCATGCCTGGCCAGCATGGCTCAGTGGTTGAGCATATGACCTATGAACCAGGAGGTCATGGTTCGATTCCCGGTCAGGGCACATGCCCAGATTGAGGGTTCGATCCCCAGTAGGGGGGAGGGGTGCAGGAGGCAGCCGATCAATGATTCTCTTTTATTTTTTTTTTATTCTTTTTTTTTTAATATACTTTATTGATCTCCTACAGAGAGGAAGGGAGAGAGACAGAGAGCTAGAAACATCGATGAGAGAGAAACATCGATCAGTTGCCTCCTGCACATCCCCTACTGGGGATGTGCCTGCAACCCAGGTACATGCCCTTGACCGGAATTGAACCTGGGACCCTTCAGTCCACAGGCTGACGCTCTATCCACTGAGCCAAACCGGTTTCGGCAATGATTCTCTTTTATTATTGATGTTTCTATCTCTCTTTCCTTCTCCCTTCCTCTCTGAAATCAATAAAAAAATAAATATGCCCTGACCAGTTTGGCTCAGTGGCTAGAGCATTGGCCTGTGGACTGAAGAGTCCCGGGTTTGATTCCGGTCAAGGGCATGTACCTTGGTTGCGGGCATATCCCCAGTAGGAGGTGTGCAGGAGGCAGCTGATCGATGTTTCTCTCTCATCGATGTTTCTAACTCTCTATCCCTCTCCCTTCCTCTCTGTAAAAAATCAATAAAATATATTTAAAAAAATATATATATCTTTTATAATAAAAGGGTAATATGCAAATTGACCCTATCTGTGGAAGGACTGGTCGCTATGACACACACTGATCACCAGGGGGCAGACACTCAATGCAGAAGCTGCCCCCTATTGGTCAGTGCATTCCCATAGGGGGAGCTCCGCTCAGCCACAAGCCAGGCTGACAGCTGCAAGCACAGCGGTGGTGGTGATGAGAGCCTCTCCCCCCTCCTCCGCAGGACTAAGGATGTCCAACTGTGGTTTAGGACATCCCCTGAGAGCTCCTGGGCTGCCAGAGGGATGTCTGACTGCCAGCTTAGGCCCAATCCCCCCAGGAAGCGAGCCTAAGCCGGCAGGTGGACATCACCTGAGGGGTCCTGGACTGTGAGAGGGTGCAGGCCGGGCTGAGGGACCCCCACCCCACTTGAGTGCACGAATTTTTGTGCATG
>NW_005872451.1:32528-42497 GCF_000147115.1 Myotis lucifugus
TATGAGTTGAGCCTGGGCGGTGTGGCTCAGTGGTTGAGTGACTCATGAGCCAGGAGGTCACGGTTTGATTCCCGGTCAGGGCACATGCCCAGGTTGTGGCCTTGAGTGACTCATTGGTTTTTGGGGGTGTGCAGAAGGCAGCCGATCAATAGTTCTCTCCATCAGTGATGTTTTTATCTCTCTCTCCCTCTCCCTTCCTCTCTGAAATCAATAAAGACATAAGAGTTGAGGGGGCATGGGTGGCAGAATAAAGAGCTGGTATCAATAGTCATTTATTATTTTTAAGCTAAGGAGGTAGGCACTGCAGGATCAATCAGCTCTTCCCAGACCCCCTAGGATACTGAGCATCTCTCACAAACTTTAAGGAGACTTGATCAAACATACAATGGGAAGGGGAGATGTGGTTTCTCTTCTTTGTTGGTCCTGTGATAGATACTATCTCCCTCGTGCTGAATCTCACACTGACCACGACTAACCTCCAGGGGAGGTAAGGAGAGAGGGAGGGTCAGTCAACCAAGCCAGGTTAGGAGAACACCATCAACTCTATCAGTGAAAGGGGGGCGGGATGCTGGAGGCCAGGCCCCCAGGTGGAGTAAGAGATCTGGGGGTCCTGGTTTACCTGCTGGAGTCGGTGCAGGCGTTGCCGCTGCTCCTTCTGTTGCACGTGCAGGTTGGACAGGCACACAAGCTGGTGAATGGCTTCGTCTACCTCCTGATATAGTGTAGCTGGGCCTGGGCCCTCCAGCCTGAGGAAGGAGCAGGGCAGAATGAACCACTGCCCTTCCTTGTCAAGCCCCTCCACCCCTATTCCATCATCGCATCCCAACAAGAGAGATGGCACAGCATCATGAGTCATCATGTGGGCCTGGACTTGAATCCTAACTCTTTCATTTACTGACTGACCTTGGCCAAGACATTTAACATTTCTGACCCACCAAATCCCCATTGGTAATCATAACTAGCATATAGGGACCTTGTGAGGGTTATGAGATAAGTGGAAAAGCATGTTATCTTGTCCAGATACATGCTCAGTAAGAATGTTCTGGCAGCTAAGGTTTATTGGCCACCCTCTGTTGTGTCTCCACCTGCCACGTCCACCTGCCCCAGCACACCTGCCCCTCCCTCATACTTGCTGCTGTGGGTGGAGCGCAGCCTCATCAGGATGGCACCCCCATCCCTCTGCAGTTCCATCAGCCGGGGATCTGCCAGCACCTTCTGTAGGGGCTCCGGCATTCCTGCCGCCTCCTGGGAGCAGGGAACAGTTGACAGTTGGGCTTCCACCAGAGAGTCCCCACCCCATGCCCTGTTGCCCCATCTCACTTCATACCTCTCCCTCTGGCTCTGCCGCTCCCTCCAGCTCCGCAATGGCTTGCCGCACAGAGCCCAGCACACCCTGGCACAGCCGGCACAGCCTTGCCACTTCCTGAAACACGCACACAGGGATGGAGTCCAGGGGCAGAGTGGAGCACAAGGAGCACACGGGGCAGCCCCAGGGACCTTTGTGGAGCCAATGCTGGCTTCATTTCGTGACTTTGTTGCTTACTAATTGTATGACCTTGGGCAGGTCCAGAAACCCCCCTGAATCTCAGTGTCCTCAACTGTAAAGTCCAGATAAGACATAAGGGATTTTGTGAGGTTTAAAGAGATGCTGCTGTGTAAGCACCCAGCATGGGCCTGGCACGGTGTGGAGCTTAGTAAACATGAGGCTCCTTTCCTTTGTCTGCATTGGGTCCTTACACTATAAAACCCTCCTCCCCGCCTATTTAGATCCAGGTCCCATGTACATAACTTAGAGACCATGTTACAGACCTCCCTTACTTCTTTTTTTTCAGACCTCCTTTAATACTTGGCTCAGATCAGGTTTACACCTCTTTTCTTTTTTTAAAATATATATTTTTTATTGATATCCGAGAGGAAGGGAGAAGGAGAGAGAGATAGAAACATCAATGATGAGAGAGAATCATTGATTGGCTACCTCCTGCATGCCCCCTACTGGGGATCGAGCCCACAACCCGTGTGCCCTGACCAAGAATCAAACAACGACCTCCTGGTTCAAAGGTCAACGCTCAGCCATTGAGCCACCCCGGGCCCGGCTACTCCTCTTTTCTTGTATACATTTAGATTCATAGAATCAGAAATTTTATCACAATAGATGTCCTTTGTGGGGGAGAATCCTGAGGCCTGGATGTTGGTGCAGGGAGCAGGTACAGAAAGGCACCATCTCATGAAGTGGTATATAGTAACTTATCCAACGTCATGTGGAACCAGAATCAGACTTCCTGGTTCTCAACTCTTTCCAGAACCCCAGTGATGCTATTTTGCAGTTCTTCAGTTGTTTCTGACATCTCCCACCAAAATTCACATGCAGCTTAATATCATATTAAGAATTTATTTAAGTACTGGCCGGTGTGGTTCAGTTGGTTGTAGCATCGTGCTATGCATGGGAAGGTCATGGGCTTGATTCCTGGTCAGGAATCAGGTTGCAGGTTTGATCCCCAGGAGGCAACCTATAGATGTATCTCTCTCACATCAATGTTTCTCTCTCTCTCTAAAATCAATTAAAATTTTTGTTTAATATACTCATCCCATTTCCTCAGTAGCCCACGCAAGGTACATGCACCATATTTTGCTCATGGTTTGTGAGCCATAAGTATACTTGTTGAATTGAATGGAAGGGAAACCACTTTTTCCCAACCCTTAGTTGTGTCTCAGATCTGCCTTGTTTCCTAGAGTGTTCTTAGCGGGGTCATTCCTGGCTCCCCGTGTCCTGGGTGGAGGAAATGTAGCTTACCTGGTGTGTCTCTACCCAGTGGCTGGGAGAGGGCTCCCTGTGACCTCCCAAGTCCCACTGCAGCTCCTCTGGCTTGGCCACTCTTTTCAGATCATTCTCTGACAGCAACTCAGCACCCTGTAGACATATGGAGGCAGGGGGTTTCTCGCCTGGGTGCCACCCTTGGATTCCAGCTAACCTCTTCTCTCTCCACTACTGAGGGGCACTAGGTGGGAGGGGCTCAAACCTGAAATCCATGGAGCTCAGCCGGAGGGTCATCATGACTGAGAAGCAGCAGTCGCTGAATGAGACGGGGGTCTCCTGAGTCCTGAAGGAAGAAAAGCCCAAATTGTGGGCAACTGGGTGGCCTGGGATGGCCAGTAGGGAAGAGTTAGGATCAGGAGAAGTACCTGTCTCAAGGGGTTGCTTACCTGAAGCTGACTGAGGACAGGAATGAGTGCTGGAGGCAGGGGAGGTGCCTTGCGAAGGTCTAGCAGGACGGACAGCCCCAGTGTCTGTAGATCAGGCCTGTGGGGGCAGGAAGAGCCAGGGAGGCAGCGTGTGTGTGTGTGTGTGTGTGTGTGTGTGTGTGTGTGTGTGTAATAGTAGTACAGGGTCTGGCTTTAGTGTTACTAGTTCGCAGAAGTTAGTTCCTGGTATGTTTGGGAGGCAATGGGCAAAGGGCCAAAGTCTGGGATGTGTGTTCAAGAAATGGTGTGACCTAGCAATCAGCAGCCTATATTCACATGGCTATTGGGTCACAGGTCAGGGTCTGGAAAATTAAGAATTCTTTGCTCTGGAAGGAATAAATTCAATGCCACCATGTAGCATGGTCCCTAATAGGTTCTTGGTGTTCAATAAATAGTTGTTGAATAAGTGAGTCAATGTCCTGATAGTCTAGGGCAGTGGTTCTCCACCTGTGGGTCACGACCCCTTTGGGGGTCGAACGACTCTTTCACAGGGGTCACCTAAGACCATCGGAAAACACATATATAATTACATATTGTTTTTGTGATTAACCACTATGCTTTAATTATGTTCAATTTGTAACAATGAAAATACATCCTGCATATCAGATATTTACATTACGATTCATAACAGTAGCAAAATTACAGTTATGAAGTAGCAACGAAAATAATTTTATGGTTGGGGGGTCACCACAGCATGAGGAACTGTATTAAAGGGTCGCGGCATTAGGAAGGTTGAGAACCATTGGTCTAGGGCAGGGGTGGACAAACTTTTTGACTCGAGGGCCACAATGGGTTCTTAAACTGGACCGGAGGGCCAGAACAAAAGCATGGATGGAGTGTTTGTGTGAACTAATATAAATTCAAAGTAAACATCATTACATAAAAGGGTACGGTCTTTTTTTTTTTTTTTTAGTTTTATTCATTTCAAACGGGCCGGATCCGGCCCGCGGGCCGTAGTGTAGTTTGCCCACAGCTGGTCTAGGGAGTGTTTCAGGATATTAAAAGTCAGCAGTGCTGATTTTAAGGATCTGTGTAGGTATCCTGGGGGTTGGGGGTCAGTAAAGTCAGAAGTCAGTGACTTGAAATTTTGAGAAATAGGTGTCCTAGATGTCAGGAGGTTAGTGTCTTGAGAAGAGAGGGGTCAAAGTCCTCATGACCCAAGAGGTTAGTGTCCAGGGTGCCAGCAATGGGCCTCCGTTACCTGAGCAATGAGTGCAGGTAATGAAGAGCAGTGCTCAGCATGCCTCGGGAGGGCGGGGGCTCCTCAGGAGGGCACGGTGGGGTAATGGTCAGCAGAGCTCGCCCACTATGGTCGACCCCTCCTGCGGACACAAAATGGCCAGACTGTCCTTGCTGGAGGCAGGCTTTGGCTACCTCACATCCACTCTGCCTCCCTCTGCAGCCCACTTCAACTGCTTCTCTTCCGTTGTTCCCTTTCCCTTCAACCACTGATGCTCACTGACCAGTCAGGACGAGGAATCCAGATGCCATCAGGTCCCAAGCTATGTCAGGGTCATCAGAGATGGAAACCGGAGGTGCCTCTTCTGGGATCCTATCCCCTTTCACTTCCTGCACAGGCTCCTGAGGTGGCGGTGGAGGGTCAGAGGGGAGCCCTTCGGGATCTGTGGGTCCTGCACAGACACAGACAGAGCCATGGGCCTGAAGTGAGATTGAGTATGGCTGTTCCACTCCCAGCCTCACCTCTGCTTCTCCTCCAGCCCCCTTTCTGAGGCCTAACCTACTCGGCCCTTGTCCCATTGGCCTCAGTATCACCTCACCTGCTGTGCACACCAGACTCGGGCCCTTCTGCTCTCTCTCTTGGGCTTTCTCTTCCTTAGGCCCACAGGCTTCTGGGGGCTGCGGCTCCTTTTCATCTGCTGGTATGAGTTCCTCTTTCAGCTCAGACTCTGGCTTCTCCGAACCTTCGAGTTCCTCCTTAACCAGGCTGCCTCCTGGAAGCTCATGCTCACTTGGTGAAGGCAGATTAACAAGGGCTTCTTGTTGGCTGGTCTCTTCCTTGGCCCCAGGGTTCAGCGGGACAGGAACACTGTCCCCTCCTCGGCTAAGAGCCCCTCTGCCTGCAGCTCGCTTCTTTCTCCTGTTTCCTTTGCCTGTTCTCCGCGGGGTGCCGGGTGGTCCTTCAGATCCCTGGCTCAATCCTCCCCCAGCCTCCGCTGGCCTCAGGGGGCAAAATTCAGAGGCTTCCCCCAGAGCCTCTGCTGGGGGCTCAGATACCTCCTGGGCTGCTGCCTCTGGGAGAGACTCAGCTTCAGGGGGAGACCCAGGGGAAGCCCCGCTGCTGCTCCCCTCACCCGGTGGGCGTGCCCCATCCTGGTCTGGAGGCCCCAGGCCCTTCTGGTGCATCCATGCTCGGTGTCTCCGGTGCCGGCCCTTCCCTCCAGCACCCTTTCGGGTGGGTACCGTCCGGGTTCTGGAGAGGCCCGAGGAGCCCTCAGCATCCGTGGGGGTCCCCCTCATGGGCAGTGTCACCTCCAGTAGCTCCACGTACTCGCCCTCAGGTCCTTCAGCAGGGGCATTGTGCCCATCCCCAGGACTCCTGGTGCCCAGGGCGTCCTCAGGGAGTGGAGGGCTGGGGAGCCCTGGGGGTCCGGAGGGCAGTTCTGGGGGCAGCGTGCTTGGCCGATGTCCTACCATGAGGTTTCCCTTGTGCACAAATCGGGGGCAGATGAGCTCAGCCCAGGGCAGCCGCTGAATCCCAGAGGGTGCAGAGAGTAGGCAGGTACTGAGGCGACCTGTTGGCCGGTCCTTATTGATGCCTTGTAGCCACTCAGGTGTGAAGAGGTAGGCACTAGCCTCATTGGGCACAGGCAGCTCCTGTACACGCCCACCTCCTGGGGCCAGGCACTTAAGTACCAGGCGGGGTGCTTGGGCTCCTGAGGGTACCACTTGCAGGTAGAAGTCCCCTGGGCACAGCAGCTGCCAGGGAAGGGCTGCTAGCTGTACCACCACCTGCTCATGCAAGCAGAGGGGCCAGCCCTCATGGAAGAAGAGGAAACCGCTGTACTGGGCCTGGGGAGAGAGACGGGAGGCTGTGCTCAGGCCTCTGCTGATGAAACCAACAGGAGGGGGCAGTTAGAATGGAACCATCCTAGGCAGGAGTGGCCTTATGCCTGGTGGGTTATAGCCCCAGGGGAGCAGGTGTTCATGTGGCAGAGGAAGGGCTTGGGACTGGTCAGTTTTCCGGTGGTAGGAAGCTAATTCCATGTGTGGGAGTAAGAACTGAGTCATGACAAAGACATGGTCAGCAGAGACCATTGTCTTGGAGGACTCAGAGACTCTCAGGAGGTTTTATAGCTAAAAAAGTGAAGGATCTCTATTGAGCCACATCTGGGAGAGTTAGTATCTTGACAATTGATATGAGGGAAAAAATGTCTGGAATTGGGTCTGGAGGGTCAGGGTGTTGGGGAGTTGATATTTCTTAGGGGCTAATTTTCAAGAAAGATGAGTGTCTGTGTGTTAATATCTGAGGGGCTGTGCCTCTGGAGAGATCAGGATCAGGGAGGCTCCCGTCTCTGGGTGGGGGAGATTAGTCAGCCTGCCTAGTCTCCGGAGTGAGGCAGAGGATCTTAAGGGAGGAAAAACAGGAATGCATGGTCACTCACACAGGCTTCTTGCTGGATCTTGGCAAGCAGATGCTTGGCGGGCACCAGGAAGTCCAGAGTGTACCTCAGCGCATCCTCCCGGTAAGTCCTTTCCACTACCTGGAACACCTGGCCCAACAGTGTGGGGGCCGTTGCCTCAAAGGGCGGGTACAGGGCGGCGAGCGTGCTCTGCACACAGTCTTCCACGGGCTCCGGCTCCTGGGAGAGACAAGACCAGGCTGCAGATCACCCCAGCATGGCTCCTTGGGAGTGGGCTGGTATGGGGCTGGCTGTGTCACCCCGGGGTCCCACTGAGAGCACAGAGAGGGCACTCAGGAACTGCTGGCTGAATGAGCTCAGGATGGGAGTGGAGCTGGGCCAGTCAGAGTGCACAGGCCTTGCAGTGCACTCCCTGAGAGAGCTCTGAGACCTTGGCTGTGGAGATCTAGGGAGAATTTGTTGTGCATGTCTCTGATTAGGGCCATCTCTGATCTTAAGGATCAGGCTGATTGCACAGGCCCTCCCAGGAGAGTTGAGATGGCTACTGGGATATCAGGGGACTGAGTTATGGCTGAGAGCTCTGGAGGGTGGAGGGCTTTCACACAGCATCCTGCAAGCCCCTCCTCACAGGGCCTACCATCCACAGACCCCCCGCCCCCGCCATCTTTAAAAAAAATTAAATAGCAGTTTAATTTTGACTGACAATACAATACCTTAGGCCATCCATTTAACCTCTATACCTCAGTTTATTTTCCTGTAAGATGGGTGATATTTTTGCTGTGCTCACAGTTGAGGTATACAACATTTAATTGTTTTATATGCATTTTAAAAAAATTTTAAAGCAAAAATACTAATTGTGAATGAAAAAGAGGCTACATGGCAGACCTGACAAGTTCAGTGGCCAATAGTAACCACACATGATACATTCCCAACTGGGTAGGTCATGATGGGTAGTCAAGCGCCAGACCTATAGCTTCCTTAGTAAAAGGTTAATCTTTACTTTAATAGAGCCCTGCCCATTGTTCTTGTGCATCTACGATAACATACCTTTCAAATGCCAGAGCAATCTTCATTTCCAGACAACTTGGAGGCATAAGCACCCTCAGGAGAGAGCAGGTGCGCCAAAACTCACTGCTGCCTCGTTGCCTGCATATTATCTCTAGTTGCTGTAATGTTAAATGTTAACTACCCTGAACCCGTCAATGTGAAAGAAGTATATATATCTCCATTTTGCTTTTTATTCAACCCCAGGTATCCCCCCCACCTTTGCTTTCTCCCACCTCCTTAGTCTACCACCAATGGATTTCATGTAAACTTTCTTACATTTTCTCCTTTAATTCTAAATGTAAATAAGGCAATGCCAAACTGCCATTCTCAGGAGCATTTTCTCAATCTATTGAGATCTTGCTTCCAAGCATGTCCTCAGTTTGGCTCAAATAAACTCTTTAAAAATTATTTTATTTTTTTAAAATTAAACTTATTGGGGTGACATTGGTTAATAAAATTATATAGGGCTCAGGTATACAATTCTACATCATCTGTATATTATGTGTTCACCACTCCAAGTCAAGTCTCCTTCCATCACCATTTATGCCCCCTTCACCCTCTTCCACTTCCCCCCACCCTCTCTTCCCTCTGGTAATCACCATACTGATGTCCAGGAGTCTTTTTTTCCTTTGCTTAATCCAGTCAACCTTCTCACTCAGCCCCCAACTTCCTCCCCTCTAACAGCTGTCGGTCTGTTCTCTGTATCCATGAGTCTGCAGAGACCCCCAGCAAAAGAGGTGGTGCCACCACCCATGAGTCATATGCTAGAGATGGTTTTTGGATGGGAGGGAGGACTAGAGGGCTGTGTATCTTGAATCTTTCTAGCACCCTCTCTCCCCTCTCCCAGAGTGGCTGTGAAGCAATCACCCATTCCAGAGCATGTGGGATTGGGTTACAAAGAACTGGGTGGGGACAGTTGAAACAGGAAAAAGTCACAAAAGGAACATGTGGGGAAGGGAGAAGCAGGCCTTGATGGTATGTATTGGAGCTGAAATCTTTTCTGATTTCAGCAGGACTCTCTCTGCCCATCTCCACCTGGAGCCCCAGTCTCAAAAGACTCAGCCCTACTTCCTCCAAACTCACCTCCTAAGTGAATTAATGGGTTATCTGTCTCCATCCCACACTCTAGACAACTACCCCTCAGGCAAACTTATTTCTCCTTCAAGATGGCTTTGAAGTTCCTTCACCAGATTTAATCGCTGTAAATGCGCAAGGGGATGCTCACTGCAGAGTTTTTCCAGTTCTTTACCTACCCTATCCCCAGCCCCCGCATTTGCCCTGAAGACAAAACTGCATACCATTCTGCTTCGGGTCCCTCCAGCCAGAGTTGCCAGCCAGTCCTGACCATGAGAAGCTAGGGCAGCCACTCCAGAAAGGGTCATTCCGTGCGTCACACAGAGACCCAGCCCCAAGGTGTGTGGGCGAGCAGACAGACCCCCAGTGTTCCGGGGACTCGGCCAGCGCAGTGAACGTGGGAGGGGGGCGGGGGGAGACGGGCGGGGGAAGGGGAGAGGAGGGGAGGGGAGGCAGAGTGGGCCGTCCGCTCGGAGGCCAGCAGCGGGGAGCGGGGCGCTAGAGCTGGAGCAGCGAGGCAGCTGCAACCCATTAGGGGCGGTGAGCTCATGGCTGAGAGAGAGTCTCAGCCACAGGAAACGACACCGGCGGGAGGGGAGGAGGGGTCTGGGGTGGGAGGCGGTGGGCAGGAGCACCGAGACCAGGCCTCTAGGCCGCCCGGACCAAAGAAGCGACCAGAGAGACTGAGTCAGCTCTCCCTGGCCCAGTTCCTCTTTCTTCTCCCTCCAGCCTCCCAGCCAGAGGGTGCCCTTCCTTTAGCAGAGGAGCAGCCCCGGTAGTGCTCCTCCCCCTTCTCCACTCCCCGCAGGGAGCGCCTCCCAGGCAGTCCTCTCGTCTCCCCCTCCTCCCTCTCCCCCTCCTCCCCTCTCTGCAGGGAGCACCCCTTAGGCCGTGTCCCCCTACCCCACCCCCGCAGCGGACGCTCCCTGGCAGCGCCCACTGCAGTAATTCTTCAGAGAATACTTCTGGAGTGAAAGTTCGCAGGACAGTGACCACTCCTGCTGGT
>NW_005872451.1:43801-44665 GCF_000147115.1 Myotis lucifugus
GGGAACCTCTTTCTCTCTTCATTTCCAGACTCGGGCAGAACCGGGGGCTCAGAAGAGACCCCCCCCCTCCCCGCCCGCCTTGGGTGGAGCGGAGGGCAGGGAAGCCAGGGGATTCCTCCCACCCTCTGCGTCCTGCGGGCCCTCCTCTTTCCCTTCTCCCCTCCTCAGTCCTCGAACACTCGGGCTCCGACAATGGGCTCCTCTGTTCGGCCTGGGGATGGCGGAGGCGTGGGGGGCCGTGAAGGCTTGGGGTGGGCGCCGTGGCAGACGGGGGGCAGGGTCCGGGGATCGGGATCCTCCTGGAAGGGCGTGCGCTGCTGGGAACATGTTCTGAGTCTCGTGGTCGCTGTGTATCCACTCGGCACGTCCTTCCTACCTCTCCCACTTGTGCTGGCGGAGGGGAGGCAGCAGAACCCCGATCGGACCCCATAATTTGATACTGGATATCAGACCCTTCCTTCTTGCGGGGTGGCGATGTCTCCCAGAGGCACTGGGGCTCCTGGTGGTGGGGATGGCTGTCTGACACAGTAGACAAAGGGGGAGGGGGGGTAGATCACTTAAAGTTCTAGCCTCACCCTCCCTTCCTCTAGTCTGGATGGGAAGTGAAGACCCAGTTAGGCCCCCCCAGGAGGGTTAGGGCCGGTTTAGGCATAGATGGGAGATGTCTGGTCCCTCCTCTGAGCGGCCCGGGACGCCCCTGCAGGGCAGTGGGGTGGGGGGTGGGGTGGAGCTTCCAAAGGGTGGGCTTTTGAGAGGAGCTCAGACAGCAAAATAGTTCCTAGAGAGGGGCTGGAGGCCGGTGCCGCGGAGGCTAGGGGGTGACGGGTGGGCTACGGGGTGACGGGTGGCTGGGGGTGACGGGTG
>NW_005872451.1:44912-47290 GCF_000147115.1 Myotis lucifugus
CAAGATCACTCATGCGCCTTCGTGGCAAAAGATTATCGAGGGCCACAAACCTAGGTGACCATCCTTCCCAGTCCAGTGAGAAGCAGGGAGTGGAGCTCTTTGCTGTCCATGGGTTAGGGGGCCCTGAGTCAGGTAGACTCTTCCTAAGGATTTGTCCCTGGGATCCGGGAGAGTGTGATTTTGCTACCCCCTGGTGTCCACTGGGCAAATGCTGCCCAGTAGCTGGTTACCGAGGCCAGTACTTAGATACATTCGAAAATCAATGTACAACTTTTGACTCCCCCCAACTTAAGTTGTTTCTGAGTACTGGAGGGGGATTGGTTCCAGGAACCCCCACCCATACCAAAATCCATGGACGCTCAAGTCTCCTATATAAAGTGGCAGAACAATGCAGTTTGAATCTGTACACTCCCAACCATGGATGGAAAACAGTACGGGTATTTATAGGGGGAAAAATCCAAGTACAAGTGGATATGAGAAGTTCAAACCTGTGTTTCTCAAGAGTCAACAGTATTATGAACCTTATTCACTTGCTTCAGATCCAGCTCACCTATTCCCAGTGTTGAGGCATTATGAACCTTCCCTTACCTGGTCTTAAATTCCTTATGCTCAAGCAAATTGGGAAACAGTTGGTAGAACCTAAATTAGAAAGTGGAATATAAACCTAACTGGTTGTGGGAGTCCATGAACTTCTGGAAAAGGGAGTGGGTCATTTATTTTCCCCATGGAAAAAGAGCACTTGAAAATTTTTGAGGGTGTAGCGTGAGGGAGTTTGAATTCAGGGTCTGGGATCCAGTTACTTCTTTCCAGGAGTTGTTTTAATCTGTGCTAAATTAGAAAGATTCACTTTATTAAGTGCCATATACTATGTAACTGGTGTGGCTCGGTTGGTTGAGAGTTGTCCCCGTGCACAGAGAGGTCACCAGTCTGATTCCAGTGGGGTTGCAGGCTTGATCCCTAGTGGGTTGGTGGGGGGGTGTGTGTGCGGGAGGCAGCTGATTGATGTCTCTCTCTCTCTCTCTCTCTCTCTCTCTCTCTCTCTCTCCCCCCCCTCCCTCAAATAAATAAATATTTTTTTAAAAGTAAAGTGACATTTACTATGCTTATAGTGGTTAAATACCACTTTCTCCAAGAATGAAGGTTGTTACCTAAGGGTGTGTAGGTGTGTGGTGCATGTTTGTGTGTACAATGGAGTGTGTGTTGACATATATGTTTTGGGGAAATGTGAAGGGGAAGATGATAATGGAGGACTTGGAGGCAGGGAACAGACCAGACAAAATACCGGCTCTTCCACAAAATACCGACTTCTGCGCATGGGCCACGAAGTTTCAATTGTACTGTACGTGCGCGCCCGCACGTGGTATTTTGTGGAAGAGCCACACTCAAGGGGCCAAAGAGCCACATGTGACTCGCGAGCTGCGGTTTGCTGACCACGGTTCTAGAGTGTTATAGTTAAAATAATCCCCAAGAAATTTCCATTATGGTTTTTAGGGGGAAGGAGTGTTATCCTAACATGAGAATAGGTGGAAGAAACATTTGTGTCTAATGTATTATCTGGTTTATGTGCACCAAGAGATGTAACTACCATTGTACATAGGGTTGGGGCTTTAGGCTGCTCACTATTTGTGCACTTGAAGAGTAGCAGTATCGTGGGCTCTGCTTTTTTCTCATGCCGCAAGGTAAGGGGAATTAATGAAGGACCACAAAGGGGACAGGAAAGGACAGCCTTGAGAGAACATCTTCTTGTTGCCTGTGCCTTCCAAGGAAACTGGGGGCCAAACCTTAGCTATCTTAGGATAAGAACTCTGTGTAGTGTATATATTTTAAATCTATTTTTGTTTAACTTTCCTTTAGTTTAGATTTTATTTTATTGGTAATATTCCTTTAAAAATGTACAACTTTTCTGAACCAGATGTTGGCAAAGTCCACACCACCAACATCTTGACTGTGGAGCACATTAGTTTCCACACTGGTCTACATGCTCTACTCTTCCCTCCTGATAAGCCATTCGCTGCACCCTCACCAGACTGATCTTCCAAAAACCTCAGTCAGATCACCTCAATCCCTTCCCATGGCTTCTGATCTGCATGACTCCTTTTTTGCCTATTTCTCCAGCCTCCTCTCTTAACCTGAATAGAAAGCTACCAGTGATCCTCCAGCCATTGTGGCCTTTCAGTCCTTCAAATATGCCTTGCTTATTCCTAATTTGGGGCCTTTTTGCTCTCTGTTCCTTCTGCCTGGAGGAAGTCTAGTGGCTGGCTCTCATCCTTCAGTCCTAACTAAAGTGTTGCATTCTCAGATGTCTTCCCCAACCACCTGGTCTAGTGTTCCCATTATACCTCCCAAAAATGTTAGTTAGTTTTGTTTTCTTCACATTT
>NW_005872451.1:47644-51635 GCF_000147115.1 Myotis lucifugus
ACCCCAGCGGACCCCCACCCTGATCCAGGACACCCTTCAGGGCAAACCAGTTGGCCCCCACCCGTGCACCAGGCCTCTATTCTATATAATAAAAGGGTAATATGCAAACTGACCCTAACAGCACAACAACTGGGAATGACTGGTCACTATGACACACACTGACCACCAGGGGGCAGACGCTCAATGCAGGAGCTGCCCCCTGGTGGTCAGTGCTCTCCCACAAGGGGAGCTCTGCTCAGCCACAAGCCAGGCTGATGGCTGCCAGCACAGTGGTTGTGGTGGGAGCCTCTCCTGCCTCCTCAGCAGCACTAAGGATGTCTGACTGCAGCTTAGGCCTGCGCCCCGTTGGCAAGTGGACATCCCCCGAGGACTGCCAGGCTGCCAGAGGGATGTCTGACTGCCAGCTTGGGCCCGATCCCCCAGGGAGCCGGCCTAAGCCAGCAGGAGGACATCCTCCGAGGGGTCCCAGACTGCAAGAGGGCATAGGCCGAGCTGAGGGACCCCCCCCCCCCCCAAGTGCACAAATTTTTGTGCACGAGGCCTCTAGTTTTAAAATAAACTCTATGAACTCAGGGACCTTGTCTATTTTGTCACTGCTGTACCCTAGATAGTGTCTGACTTGGTCCCAGGAGACATCAGCTCTACAGGTAAAGACTGTAGGGGAGCAGAAAGCCCCACAGACCAAGTGATACATGAAAACTGGGAGGGCCTGGGGAGGCCGAGGCTTGGGGTCTGCTGCTTAGCTTTCTTTAGCCCTCACAGGTTCTTTTATGTCGGTGGGTTAGTATTTGCAAGTGGGAGATACACAGCACAGAATCAAAAGCAAATGTGGAACAGCCCCTGGGTTGGAGGTAGCTCACTGGGCTGGGAGACCATGGAGGAAGCATGGTTTGGAGAGGGAGCTCTGGAACAGCTACACATTCACTTACGAATTTATGGATGTATAAACCCTGAGACCCTTTTATAGAGTTGCAACCCAATGGAAACATAGTTTTATGTTCTGTTTTCTTCATGTGGCAGCGCCCATACATATTTCCATGCATCAGGATAATTTTTGTGTATTTGCCTTCAGTTAAAGTGATAACTTGGTGCTTCAGTCAAAACATCAAATAGTTCCCCCATCATTTTTTAATTCATCTTAATTTTGAGTAATTTATATTATTTCCTTTTTATTTTATTTTTCAATTACAGTTTACATACAATATTATTTTGTATTAATTTCAGGTGTACAGCATAGTGATTAGACAGTCATATACTTTACAAAATGGTCCCCCTGATATTTCAAGTACCCACCTGCCACCATATATACTTACTATATTACAGTATTATCGACTATATTCCCTATGCTGTACTTTACATCCCTGGGATTATTTTGTGACTACCAATTTGCACTTCTTAATCCTTTTACCCTTTTCACCCATCCCACTACTCCCCTTCCCTCTGGCAACCATCAGTCTGTTCTTTGTATCTATGAGCCTGTTTGGAATTTGTATTATTTCTGAATTTTCTCTGTTACACAAAGACAAGTGGAAACAGATTTGCATCAGTTTATCCCTCCTCACTTTGAGTTACTTCCATTTAGCCTATTTTAGCAAGTGGAATTATTGGATCAAACAGTAGGAGCCATTTTATAGCTCTTGCTATTACCTAATGAGGCAATACAGAGTGGGGCAAAAGTAGGTTTACAGTTGTGAGTATGTGCAACACAGTTAATTCTTGTATTATTATTTATTAATTATTGTATTATTTTACATATGAACAAATGTAAACCTGTTTTTGCCCAACCCTGTATTTGGAGAGCACAGGTTATGAAACTCTTAAAGTATTTAAAAGGTTGGTGTGAAGAGGAATTGGATTTGTGCTGAATGGCTCAACAGTGATAAGGCATTGCTGCAGTGATGAGCTGTAAGATTAGGTCCTATCAAGGGGAATTTTTAATATTTAGAGCTGCCCAAAAATGGCATAAGACTATCTCCATAGGCAGTAGATTCCCCCTCTCTGGAGATTTTTAAGCATAGAGAATTCGAAAAGAACTAGCTTATACAACTTTCCTGATTTGTGATCTGTATATTTTTCCTAGTCCCATTCCTTTGCTTTGAAAACAAATTTTGTTAAAAGAACATTTTTGAAGACCTAGCATGTGCTGGGTATATCTAGTGGCAGCTCGAGCCCTCACTAGCAGGTTCCCAGCAGTCTCCAGGGGCAGGCAATCTGGGAATTAGGACAGCATGGAGTCAATGAAGCCAACCCCTGAATCTTTAGAGCTGTTAAGCAGGTGGGTAAAAACTTATTTTCAGTTCCTTGACATCCCCTCCTCTGGACTCATTGTCCACTTATAGGTCTCTGCTCATATTCACCCTATTCTTGTTACAAAACTATCATTATGCTCCCAAGTCAAAACCGGTAACTAAGTGATTGATTCTAAGTAATTATTATATTATCTTGTTTTTTATTTCTGCCAAAAGATATTTGTACTTCAAATGAGGAGTTTGGGTCTCCAAAAAATCTGTAATTGGTGGAATATAGCATTCCTAATTCCACTAACATAACTTTACCTCCCCACTATGAACACATGTGTTTATATACACACACTCCTGTACACACTTAGCCTTATTTATTTTTTTAAATCATCACCTGAAGATATGTTTCTATTAATTTTTAGAGCGAATGGAAGGGAAGAAGGGAGGAGGAAGAGGAGGAAGAGGAGGAGGGAAAGAGAGAGAGAGACAGAGAGAAAGAGAGAGAGAGAGAGAGAGAGAGAGAGAAAGAGAGAGAGAGAGAGATCCATGTGAGAGAGACACATTGGTTGGTTGCCTCCCCAACCAGGCCAGATCGAGCCTGCAACCGAGGTACATGCCCTTGACTGGAATCAAACTCAAGAACCTATGGTCCACGGGCCAATGCTCTACTGAGCCAAACCAACTAGGGCATCTGATTTTTTTAAAAATATATTTTATTGATTTTTTACAGAAAAGAAGGGAGAGGGATAGAGAGTTAGAAATATCGATGAGAGAGATCGATCAGCTGCCTCCTGCACACCCCCCACTGGGGATGTGCCCGCAACCAAGGTACATGCCCTTGACCGGAATCGAACCTGGGACCCTTGAGTCCGAAGGCTGACGCTCTATCCACTGAGCCAAACCTGTTCGGCAAAGGGCATCTGATTTTTATTGAAGAAACCAGTTGCTTGACATTTTGCTGTTTTATATATACTAGAGGTCCGGTGCATGAAATTCATGCATGGGAGGGGTCCCCTCAGCCCAGCCTGCACCGTCTCCAATCCAGGACCCCTCAGGGGATGTCCAACTGCCAGTTTAGGCCCGATCCCCAGCCTGATCACCCCTAACTGCCTCTGCCTGCTGGCCTGATCACCCCTAACTGCCCCCCCTGCCGGCCTGGTCACCCCACACAGCCTGCTGTTCTGTCGTTTGGTTGTCCCTCACTAACCCCACTGCCGGTCTTGTCGCCCCACGCAGCCTGCTGTTTGGTTGTCCATCTGGTTGTTTCGGTTGGCCCCTGGCTTTTTATATATTAGGATATATATATAATTTAATCCTCACCTGAGGATATTTTTCTATTGATATTTAGAGAGAGTGGAAGAGAGAGGGTAAGACAGAGAGAAACATCGATGTGAGAGAAAAAGAAACACATCGATTGGTTGCCTCCCATATCCCCCCCCCCCCCCCCCACCTGGGCCTGGGTTGGGGAAGGAGCCTGCAGCCCAGGCATGTGCCCTTGACAGGAATCAAAACCCAGGCCAATGCTCTTTCCACTGAGCCAAACTGGGTAAGGCTGTTTTTTATATATATTTTAAAACTACCTTGGTGAAATCTAAGTCTCAAAACTTCCAGTTTAGCCAGGGAAGAAAAGCCCCTATTTAGGGACAGAGAACTCAATCATAGTCTCTGAGAATTTACTTTTTTCTTGGAGTATATTTGCTGAATTCCTCTGCCACCACCACACAGGCCTCAGGGAAACTTTTCTGAGTTTC
>NW_005872451.1:54166-55621 GCF_000147115.1 Myotis lucifugus
GTAGCAGGGAGCTCTCTCTGCCTTCGATCTCTTTTTTCTAGAAAGCAGGGAAGGGAGTTGGGAGTCAGAATTTTTGGATTCTGTGCTTTCTTAGCCACATCATACTTCACCAATCATCCTTTCCTTATTCTGAGCCCTAGTTTGTGTCAGAAAATCTTTTTAAATATGGGAAGGGGGTATGTGGAGGAGGCAGAGTCGGTAGAGGGAAGGAGAGGAGCTGCCTTACTATGTGCACCTGTGTTTGTGTGTTGTGCACACACATGCACATGTGTGAATATGTGTTTATGTATGTATATATGTGTACATCTTATGTTGGTGCTTATGTATGTGTATTATATGTGTATGTTTTTCTCTGTGTGAATATCTATTAAGATATGTACAGAAATTGAGGGAAAGCATTGAGAAACTTCTGCGCCAATTTGATAGAGTGATTTTATGTTAATTGAATTTAGATTCAATTAACTAGAAAATTTGGCCTTGGGTTTCCATATCTGTATGTTCTATTTCATTTTTTTGTATTTTACAAAATTACTGATCTGAGGCAGATTGCATATAAAACTGCTCCTTCACCCGGATGGCGTAGCTCCGTGGTTGAGCGTTGACCTATGAACCAGGAGGTCGCTGTTCGATTCCGGTTAAGGGCACATGCCTGGGTTGCGAGCTCAATACCCAGTGTGGGGTGTGCAGGAGGCAGCCGATCAATGATTCTCTCTCATCATTGATGTTTCTATCTCTCTTTTCTCTGAAATCAACAAACAAACAAACAAAAACACCAAAGAAACAAACAAACTGCTCCTTTACCACAGATAGTTAGGGAAGCACTAGTTGGGGCCAGATCAGGATTTCTGGAAGGTCCAGATTCTGAAGTTCCCGAGGGAGAGAAATTCACTGGAGAAGTCTGAGGCTCCTGCTCAGCATCATATCAGAGAAGCAGGGGCCAGGCCTCAGATCTGGCTGACACCCAGGGCTCAGCCTGCTCTTCCTCTCCTTCTGCCCCTTCCTGTGAGATGGGGTCACCAGGCTGTTCTCAAGGGGGTGATTGGCAGAGTCCAAGCTGCTCCTCCAAGCCCAAGCTGCTCAGGGTACAGGCCCCTCCAGTCTGCCAGGCAAGTAAAACTGATGCCTCACGGAGATAAGAAGGGGTTTCCAAACCTCCAAACTTTGCCCTGGACAGTAACGCACCCTCAGTCAGGAAGGTCAGTCTTTTACTGAAGCAAAATCAGACACATTGTCGACACAGGGGACCCAGCACAGGTTCTCCTGCCTTCCTCCTTCCATAGTCTCCTCTGCCTGGGATCCCTCTGAACTGTCTGACCACAGCCCTTCTACGTTTGCATTTGAATTATATATTTTTATAAATTACAAATTTTTAAAGACAGTCTCCAAAATTCTATATGGCGTAGCCCCCACAACACCCAGACCGCCCTGCTCACTGAGATCCTTGGGGCTTAAAGG
>NW_005872451.1:56885-57811 GCF_000147115.1 Myotis lucifugus
AGCCCCTATTCTTTCCACACTCCCGTGTTTCTTGTTGGAAACTCTGAGAAGTCAGGCCACAAAAGGAAACGAATCTTGGAAGAAAAATAGGCCATGGGTCCATACCTCACTCTCCCAGGCTAGCTCAGGCGTTCCTGAAAGAAGCAATATTAAGGTTGTGGAGTCAGGTTAATTCCTGTCTGTTCTGTGGCCCAGTTTCTTGCTGAAGCTGGATAAACAGTCACTCCCAGTAAGGGAGCCAGCAAAGCAGGATGGTGAGTTAGGTTCTTTCCATGGCTGACGTTTCACCCTGATGGAGAAAGTCTTGGAATGATAGAGGGTCATCAGATCATCTCAATCAACTATCTCACCGATGAAGGAGCTGGAGGTCCTAAAAGATGAAGTGCCCTTCCCAGCGCTACCAAATGAGTGGCAGAGCTGGGGCCAGGAGCTTCCTGACTTTCAACCCATCCTTTTGGTTTAGTGCCAGGTTGAAAGGGAAGGAGAAAGTTTTTCCACGGAAGCAGAGCATAGTGAGTGTGTCTCTGTTTGTGGTTTAAGCGGTGCATGAACATTGCCTTCAATAATTCCCTTCTAATCCTTCTGATAACATTTAAGAGAAAGTCTCCTATGAGAGCAAGAAGGTAAAGTCTTTGTTTCTCCTCCCATTTCCAATAGAGACAACAGAACTCAGATTCAGTTTTCAACGGAAAAGAATTCTAAATCGAAGTTTTAAACATTGGATGACATCATATTTATTTTTACTTCTATTTTTAAGTGACACTCATACTCTTTGAAATATGGTGTTAACCAGTTTCATTTGCAAAGTATTATTTGAACTAAATGAGTGCATGCATATTGAGTAAATTATATTTATATACTACTGGCAATAAGTGATTTGCAACAATTGTCGATGTATTAGACCCATCTCAGCATCTCTACCTCTG
>NW_005872451.1:58005-66730 GCF_000147115.1 Myotis lucifugus
CACTGAGCCACATCGGCCAGACCATTTTTTTTTTTATTTTTTTTATTAAATTTTTATTGTTCAGATTACATTTGTTCCTCTTCCCCCCCCCCCCATAACTCCCCTCCTTCCAGTTCCCTCCCCACCCTCCGCCCTCACTCCCCACCCACTGTCCTCATCCATAGGTGCACGATTTTTGTCCAGTCTCTTCCCGAATTCCCCTTCCCCCCCCCCCCCAAGAATAGTCAGTCCATTCCCTTTCTATGTCCCTGATTCATTATAATCACCAGTTCATTCTGTACATCAGATTATTTATTCACTTGATTCTTAGATTCACTTGTTGATAGATGCATGTTTGTTGTTCACAATTTGTATCTTTACCTTTTTCTTCTTCCTCTTCTTAAAGGATACCTTTCAGTCTTTCGTGTAATACTGGTTTAGTGGTGATGAACTCCTTTAGCTTTTCCTTATCTGTGAAGCTCTTTATCTGACCTTCAATTCTGAATGATAGCTTTGCTGGATAAAGTAATCTTGGTTGTAGGTTCTTGGTATTCAGCACTTTGAATATTTCTTGCCATTCCCTTCTGGCCTGCAAAGTTTCTGTTGAGAAATCAGCTGACAGTTGTATGGGTATTCCCTTGTAGGTAATTGAGTCTCTTTCTCTTGCTGCTTTTAAGATTCTCTCTTTGTCTTTTGCTCTTGGCATTTTAATTATGATGTGTCTTGGTGTGGTCCTCTTTGGATTCCTTTTGTTTGGGGTTCTCTGCGCTTCTTGGATCTGTAAGTCCATTTCTTTCACCAGGTGGGGGAAGTTTTCTGCCATTATTTCTTGAAATAGGTTTTCAATATCTTGCTGTCTCTCATCTTCTGGCACTCCTATAATTCTGATATTAGTCCGCTTGAAGCTGTCCCAGAGGCTCCTTACACTATCTTCACACTTTCGGATTCTTTTTTCATTTTGCTTTTCCAGTTGGGTGTTTTTTGCTTCTTCGAATTTCAAATCTTTGGTTTGATTCTTGTGCTCCTCTGGTCTGCTATTGGGTATAATATTCTTTATTTCCGTCCGTGTATGCTTACTTTCTAATTTCTTTATCGTAGCATCGAGGGTCTCATTAGTTTTCGTGAGGCTCTGCTCAAGTTTATTGCAAGCCCTCAAAATTGCGATTCTTAGCTCCATATCCTCCATTTCTGTCATGTTTTTTTGTCTCCGCATCTTTTATGCTTTCTTGGTGCACCCCCTTGGGGGTGTTTTGTGCGCAGTCTTGTTCCTAGTTTAGGCGTTAATTGTGTGTAGATAAAGTACTGGAGGGGATTGTGACCACCGAGGGGTTACTCGGCCTGTGGAGAAAATCAGGCTGTTATGGGAGGAAACTTTCCTGTTCGCTCGTGGGAGAGGGGGCGTACGCCTAGGCGCCTGTGGCGCTGGAGGGCGAATCGGGCATGATGGGCTTGCTGCCGCAAGGAGCTTTGGGGCCGGGGGGCGCGGGGATCGATCAACAGGGCGGGGGGAGGGAGCAGTTATGGCCGCTCTCAGTCCGTCCCCAGAGCTCTGCCTTTCTGTCCCAGCAACCGCTGCAAACCTCGGAGGGACCGTAGCCAGACAGTCCCGCTTCTCCCGTTTGAGTCTGGGTCCCTAGAGACTCGCCCGGATCTGTAGCCCAGAGTCTGAGACTCCCTCCTGATTGAAAACGACAACCGCGCCCTCAGCCACCAGCCCGCTTTGCGCGGCGCACCACCGTACCTTTAAATTTTCCACACTGCGCCTCCTCTGGGCCTCGTAATGCTGTTGTTTTTCCTTCTAGTTGAAGAGTCTCTCCTCAGCCAGCCTTCCTGGGGGTTCTGGGTGATGTCCGTTCCGTCTTTTTAGTTGTATTTTTGAAGTGGTTGTTTGCAGCAGCAGTCTCTGGTGTTTACCTATGCCGCCATCTTCGATTCTCTCCCAGTAGGACATCTTTAGTGCTGCCACTGTACTGGCCAGCCGTAAGCCCGGCTTCTGGCTTGAGCAGTGCTCCCCTGTGGGAGTGCACTGACCACTAGGGGGCAGCTCCTGCGTTGAGCATCTGCCCCCTGGTAGTTAGTGTGCATCATAGCGAAGGGTCAGTCTGCCTTTCAGTTTATTTGCATATTAGCCTTTTATTATATAGGATAATATGTGCTTGACACAGTGCTAGTTAATAGCAGTCATTAAAATGTGTTTATTGTATGCCAAGACATTGTGCTTTATATATAATTTATATACAAAACAATATTATGTGTTCCATGTTATTATCCCTATTTTACAGGAAAAGAATCTGAGGCTTAGCGAGGTTAAGGTCACAGATTTAGTAAGTGGCAGGGCCAGGATTGAAAATGAGGTAGGTTTGGCTCCAAAGTTTTGTTGTCCCTCTCTGCCACACTGCTTTTCTGTTTATTAATAGCTGCCTTATGGGCTGGGAGTCACCTTGTGACCAAATTCTATTCTAAGACACTGGTCTTCCTATTGTCTCCTGGACATGTGCTGTGCCCTTCAACTTTACTTCTGTGGGTGTTCTTTGCCTTGTCTCTTTCCTGAGAGCCTCCCTCAAATGTTATCTATCCGTCAGAGCTCAGCTGTATCATATCATCTTGATCATATGTATGAGCCTTTCTGTACAACTCGACCTCAGGCTAATCCCTCCAGAACATAACTTCCTTCAGCATTAACTCCTGGTGCCATTCAGGTGGGTACCTTGTTTTCTTATTTAACCCTTATGTGAGTTACGGTAAACTTGTAGTTCAGGACTCTGGCCTGTTGGCATTTCTCTAGCTCCTCAGTGCCAGCACTGAGAGCTCACGGGGACACCCAGTGAACGCTCTGGTCTTCTCAGTCTCCACATCACTAACACAAAGAGTTTCAGTGTAATGATTTCTAAAATGCCTCCTGGCTCTAACTCTCTGAAACAAGAAGAAACATCGAAGTGCTAGTAGCAAGATGAGAATGTAAGGAGAGAACCTACAGGAAGACCCTGAAGGTAGCTGAAAAGAGGGGCAGTAGATAATAAGCAATGATTTCCAAAGGCCAGTATTTTTGTGTGAGGGTGCCACAAAAGTCTGTCTGGGTTGCTGGCCTGAAGGACAGAAGCACCATGAGGTGGTCTTTGAGCTGCAAGGGCCACCCCCAGTGTGGTTGTCAGGCTTCACCCTGCATACAGCCTCCTGGTGGTGAGAGGCAGACTGCTCAGGAAGTGGGGGCGGGTCTGGAGGAGCAGGGCTGGTACCGGAGGGGCCAGGGCGCTGTAAATGGCAGGAGGGGCTCAGGGGGGAATGAGGTGTGCTTCTTCTACTAGTAAACCTCAATGTGGATCCTGTATGAGACTGTCCAGCACAATCCCTCAGGAGAGGGCAGAGGCTGTGTAGGAGAACAGGTTCAGGTGTGACTGATGTGCCGAAAGCTACGCTGCTGTGATAAGGTGCTATGAAGGGGTCTGAGAAGAACTGTTCCTGGTGCTGTTTTCCGTAGGTGCCAAGGCTGAGCCAAGCTGGGATGTGGAAGCCTTGAAGTAAAATTCACCCAGAGAAAAGCTGAATGAAGGGATAACATTGGCTTCAGGAGGCAGGTGGCTGGTGATGGTATTCTGTTGCCCTGGGCACAGCATGGAAGATTTTCAGCTAACTTTCTGCCAAACAGCTCCTACCTCCATGATGGACACATGGGGCCAGGACAGGTGACTTACTCCTAAGGTGGCTTACCTTGATTCTTCTGCATTTGACTAGCTCTGGCTGAGAGACATTCTTGTAATACTAAATCAAAAAATGAGACCAAGCTTGTGAATATTTAGCTCCCCAGTTACTTGGTGAGTATGTAGAGCAATATCCCTGGGAGAGAGAGAAGAGAGAAAAGAAGAGAACAGCATGAATGTCTAGGAAGCTGGGTAAAGGTGAGCTCAGGCTGGCAAAGCCCAGAGGGTAAAAAGGGAGAGGGGATTGCAGGGTGGCGTCCTGTTCCTGAGTAGCTCTGGAGAACAACAGGGCTACCTTGCCCTGGCTTCTCTGAATGCCCTCCTTGTTCTTTTTGTTGGGATCTGGGGTCTTGGCAATGAATCAACAACCAGGGCAGGGGAGCTGGGTTGGTCTAAGATTGAGGTAGGAGCCTTGTTAGAAGCTTCCACAGGGAATCTCTCTGGGAGCGATTCTCCTCCAAGTGGTGTCCCCGGCTCTGAAGGCTGATGGCTGAGATATCCTGGAGTCTGGTTTTTGAACCCTGAGCCTCAGACTCGATCCCATGAAGTTCAGTGGCCACACTCCTTCTGGGAAGCCTCCTCTGTTCCCAGGTTCATTTTTCTTTACTGTGTAAAGGTTCTTTGGGGCCTTCTCAGGGAGCCCAATTCTTTTCTTTATATATATTTTATATTTTTATTGATTTCAGAGAGGAAGAGAGACATAGAAACATCTGTGATGAGAGAGAATTACTGATTGGCTGCCTCCTGCATGCCCTCTACTGAGGATTGAGCCCACACCCCCAGGCATGTGCCCCAACTGGGAATCAAACCATGACCTCCTGGTTCATAGGTTGATGCCCAACCACTGTGCTACACTGGCTGGGCTCAGGGAACCCAATCCACTGTGGTCTTGCCTCAGTGGGCGGCCTGTCTCCCCTTATTCCTGACTGTAGGATCTGTCCTCAAGGGTAGTCTTCACTCCAACAAGAGGGAGGCATGTGGCTCTGCGCACATGGGTTTTGTCGCCTTTAACTCACTACAAGCCTGCGTGCAGCATTCGGACCTCCCAGGGATGACAAAGACAACCATGATAAAAACAACCATGCTATGCTATACTAGGGCTCTATGTTTCAGTCACTGTTCCAAGTGCTCTATGTCTATTCTCTCTCTCTCTTTCTTTTAGCATCTGAAGGACTTTCCTACTGCCCTTGCCCCATGATTATCTTATTCTCTTTCCTCAGTTCTTGAAGAGAAATACTGGTCAGAGACACACCCACATAGACAAAATGAAGACAAACCTCATCAAGGCCCATGTACTCCTGCCTAGGCTGAATGCAGATGTGTGGAAAAATTGAAATAGCTTTTTTCTGTTTTTACAATTTGAAATGTTTTTGTCTGACCTTGAGCCTTACTTTATCTATTCTTGGCTAGGACCTTTTTTTGGCAAGAGGAATGAGGAAGAGTTTGATCTTCTTTGTTTAAATTTTTTGTTCTTCTGTCATGGAAGTCAGGCCTGCTTCCTCCATCATAGGTGCTGCCAGTCGACATTTGACACTACAGTAATAAATATAAATGATAACACCTCTCAAACTTTCCCTACATGCCAGCCACTGTACTAAGTGCTTTATGAAGTAGGTTACCTTGATATAGATGAGGAAATTCCCATCTCCCTAAGTCAAGAGGACTTTGCATCATAGTGTGTATTTCCATTATGGGTAGGACTTTCTACAGAGCTTCATTAGCAATATTTTCTCGTGTCCCTGTGGCTTCATGAAGTCTCCAAAGCTTACTGGCTTTGGAGTCCTGCACAGGTAAACATCCTGGTAGGAGCTGTAACTGCTCTTTTGACCTCTCCAATGATGAAAGCGGGGCAGGAGAAGGACTTTAAAAGAGTGACGATCTGAAGTCTTTGAAGCTCTTTTGGAGGCCTGGTTGTGTGGGAGCAGAGGAGAAATGTGATGAAATGGGTCCAGGCTCTCTCAAAGAGAAGGCTTCCTGGGTGTTGCTGCTGGTGGTGTTTTCTGCCGCTGTAGGTCTAGGGTTATCCTCTGGAGCCACAGACACCATGAAGAGGGCAAACGGAACCCATGTGAGAAGGTCCTGATCTCAAGGGCATTTCCTCTTCCTACATCCTGTCTTTGAGAGCAGGACCCTTCTTCTTCTTTTTTTTTTTAATTAAAAAATTGATTTTAGGGAGAGAGAGAGAGAGAGGTGAGAGAGAAACACTAGTTGCCTCCCATACACAACCTGGATATGTGCCCTGACTGGGACTCGACCCCTTTGCCCTTCGGTGCATGGGCCGATGCTTCAACCGAGCCACACTGTCAATTGGCCGTCTTCACAGTGAGTGTGGTTCATTTACTTCAGAGTGTGGAGACTTTGGGGGAACCAGTGTCAAGTAGAAAAGTCTCCTGCCTATTCTACTTCAGTCTCACACCTAGGAAAGCTAACTCATTATAGCTCCAGTTCTTAGGTTAATTTCTTTACTGGATTTTATTTCTGCTCCTTAGGGCCAGGTCGAAAGAATTCTTTACAGCTTTCTATACAAGGTTGGTCAATACATCCCTAAATATTCTCTTTCCCTTTCCAAGCACCCACCTCCAGCAACAAAAATGTCTCATAACTGTCCAACTGGCATGGCTCAGTGGTTGAGCACAGATAGACCTATGAACCACGTGCCTGGGTTGTGAGCTTAATCCCCAGTGGTGGGCAGGAGGCAGCCGATCAATGATTCTCCTCATTGATGTTTCTATCTCTATCTCTCTCTCCCTCTCCTTTTCTCTCTGAAATCAATAAAAATATATTTTTAAAGAAATGTCTCATGACTAACCAGTCTTCTCTTCCTATTTTTCAGTTTTAAGGTAGTAATGCATCAGGTTCAGCCAGCCTTGGTGTCTGGCTTAAACCTGTTATTCATTTTGGACCTCAGCCTTGACCTTTGGGAGGCTGAATAGTCAAATGCCTATTTCTTTAAAAAAATTTTAAAAAATTGATTTTTAGAGAGAGGAAGGGAGAGGGATAGAAAGATAGAAACACCGATGAGCGAGAAACATCAGTGATTGGCTGCCTCCAGCATGCCCCCTTCTAGGGATGGAGCCCACAACGCAGGCATGTGCCATGACTGGGAATTGAACCGAGATCTCTTGGTTCCTGGGTCAACGCTCAACCACTGAGCCACACCAGCCAGGCTGTATGCCTATTTCAGCATTATTCCTGGCATCCCAAATTTGGTTGTGATCAAGATCATGTGAAGAAATGGGTGACTGTCAAACCTAATCAGTTAAAGCATCAGAAATGAGAACAAGGCAGGTCATTTCAATTTATTATTAACATCTGAACAGTCACTTTCAAATAGTGGTGAGCATTCTAGATGAAACTTGGAGTGAAATTTTCCTTATGAACTTTTCAAAATGTTGAAATTCTATCACTCAGTGGAAGCATAAATATATATTATTTTAAGAAAAATGCTGTAATAAGTTAATGGTTATGAAGGCTTATACACAAAACAATTATGAATTTTCACATAGTTAAAAAATTAGGAAAATTAGTTGACAATATAAATAATAGGAGAGAGTGTGTAAGGTTCTTTAGGAAGAACCTTATGTGCCTTTTGAGCCAAAAGTATTTATAACAACTTAATATGTAGTATAAGTACTATTTCATTTAGCAAATAGTATAAGGTAGAACAATAAAAATAGATTATATGATAATTCTATCTATAATTTCATTATATAACCTTTGTAGACTTAATTGCTGTATTAGCATTTATCATGTTAAATAAAACAATCCATAAGCACTGTAATTTTTTGGAGGATTTTCTTTATTGAGGTATAATTTACATACAGTGAGTACACATTACAAGTACAGCTCAATGAGTTTTCACAAAGTAAACATATCCAGACCAAGGAAGAACCAAGTCCAGCTTACCTTTTACTCTTTCTCAGTCAGTACTCCCCAAGGTGATTTTTACCTCTGTCACCACAGATTACTTTTTAATTATGTTTAATTTTTAGTTATTTAATACTGTTTGGGTCAGGAGTCTTTCAAGAAAAAAGTCCTATTTGGAAATTCTTCTCATTTGAGCCTTAAAGGCATAATTTTAACAAGTTAAAAATTTTGTGATGACGATGTCTTCAAAACCATAATATCCATATGGAAAATCATCAGTAAAGAATATATGAAGAGTTGTGAAAAAAGAAGAAAGTGAAGAGAAAATCAGCTACCCCCAAATATCTTGTACCTCAGTTGAAAATCTACTTAAAATGATAAATGTATAGTATAGTCTCTATAGGATGTATAGATTTTACACTTAGCCATTTGACCACAATGTATATTTCATTCAACCCTCTGTGGTATATTTAGTGCATCTCTACTTTCACGACTTAACTTATTGGCCCCACACTCTGCTTGAGTTGTTCAATGTTTTTTTTTCTCCTTTCTGTTGATCATCCCTTCCCTACCTTCTCTCCTCATGGTCTCAAACCACCCAGCCCACCTAGCAGGACTCTGCCTGCAGACTCTTCTTCTAGCTAACTCCTGTGTCATTTTTAAATCTCACTGCAACCTATTCGGTAGGTGATATTACTCCCATTTTGCTATGTGGAAACACAGCTGCAGAAAGGGGAGTTGGCTCGAGGTCTGTAGCCATGAGCGGCTGACCCCAGATTTACACCCAGTTCCATATGGCTCCAAAGCTTCCTCTAACTCTGGTAAGAGGAAAAAGAAGCACTATACTTGTTAGGAGGATTAGGTAGAGGGTAGACTCCCCAGCTGAGAAGGGAAGATCTAACACTCAGCTGGATGCTGAAGCAGGGAGGGCAGGTAAAGGCATGGTGCCATTGGTCTGTCATTGAGATAAAAGGAGAGAGAAGGGGCTGCAGGCAATGTGGGAGGGACTATCAGGACCAGGCAACACAAAGCCATAGCTTCTCCAGCTCTGCTCACCGGGAGGGAGAAATGAGGTCTGCAGCCCAGGGGGACAGGGAGGTGGCATTTCCATATCTCAACCTCAACGGCCTGGGCTGACTGCCAGAGTGGAGAGCCAGGGAAGCACCGAGGCAGGAGAGATG
>NW_005872452.1:0-60579 GCF_000147115.1 Myotis lucifugus
GTACCTCACAGGGCCACCTGGGAGCTAGCCTCACCCACAGGACACTCCTGGACATGTAAACATCATTGAGAGCGCGAGTTAAGGCTGCAGGTTCAAACAGCCAAGCATGGATTCACTCCACCTAGGGCAGTGGTCGGCAAACCGCGGCTCGCGAGCCACATGCGGCTCTTTGGCCCCTTCAGTGTGGCTCTTCCACAAAATACCGGCTCTTCCACAAAATACCGACTTCTGCGCATGGGCCACGAAGTTTCAATCGCACTGTATGTGCGCACCCGCACGTGGTATTTTGTGGAAGAGCCACACTCAAGGGGCCAAAGAGCCACATGTGGCTCGCGAGCCGCAGTTTGCCAACCACGGACCTAGGGAATGTGGCCAGCATAATGAGTGCTGCTTACGCCTTTCATGGCCAAGCCACGCCACTCTTGAAAAAGGAATTGCAAAGGCCCATCCTGAGAGTCATTTCTCCAGATTCACAGATCAGTCCTCATCTGGATATTCGAACTATCAAAAAAAAAATCAAGGCAAGCCAAAAATCTATATCCTTACAGTTGCTTTCGTTAGCAAGGAACCAGCTCCATAAGGGCAGGTAGCTAACATCTCAACGTGAGTGTTTATATGAACAAATCAGCTTTGTAAACCCAACGGAAACCCGCCTGGTATCCAGGAAGGACATCCCACCTGGTATGGAAATTTCAAACCCTGGTCATGTCACTCGGTGGCTTCTCGAAGTGCAATCATAGAAACATAAAAGTGAGAGAAAGGAATATTTCTGATTCCCTCCTCATGTGAACTCATATCCAAGTCGACATGTGGGCAGGCCCATCAGAAAGCACTTGGTGCGAAGTCATCTGTGCAGTAAGTGCTTTCCAGACCCTGAGCAAAGGTCTGAATTGTAAGTAACGTTGGCAGGAAGGAGCTATAAGTTAAGATGCAAATCCAAATCGAGTGCGCGGTGTTCTGGCTTCGAGCCTGGTAATTGAATTTCCAGTTTATTATCCTTAATGTTTTTTAATGTGAGTTTGCAATTCAAGTCAGAATGGAAAGCTGCGCCTCCAAATCTTCCCCCTGAAGCACTTCCAGGAACAATTTCTTTTCTGAATCAAGAAATGGTTTTGGGTCAGGAGCACACACTTTCCACGTCCTCAAGCTCTAGAAACGTCTATTCCAGGGATGCACTGAACCCTGGTCCCCTGGAGGACAGAGAGGCGGAGACCAGGGGTCTGAGCATGTCTCTGGCGCTGGAGCTTCTTACGGAAAGGGAGGGCTGAGCACCGCGGCTAAGAGGCCATGTCTTTGCTGGGAACCCCAAGGGACATGGCACTGACGTTCAGGGCCACATGAGGAAGGTGGGGAACGTGTTTCAAATAAAATCTTCTGCTGGCACATCCCTGGTGTATCCACCGCCACCAGCCAGGCCTTACCAGGAGCCCCTCTCAGTCATCTTCCTAACACTAGCCTGAATCAAGGCTGAGGTCCAAATGGCCTTGAATTCGTCTCTTTAATGAAGAAAGAGGTTTAAAGGTGTTGGCTCTCTTATTGTGATAAGAAGAAGAACACAAGCAATAACTATAAACATAACTTAATGAGGCTGTACCATGCTAGAAGGCATAGTCCGCTTCATGCATTGTTTATGATAGCACGGGCCTCTGCTAATAGCCTTTAAAAGTCAGTTCTTGGCCTCCAATTTCATCTAGGAAAACAGGGGTTTAGACAGTTTCATTTTCCCAAGGAGATATACCTAGAACAGGGCTTACTAGGACCACACCAAACCTACCTACCCTGCAGCTTGTGCTCTGTATTACTAGTCTAAGGGAGGGACTGTACAATTTTTTTTCTTTAAACATAAATATTGTATGTGTGCATATGCATGTGTGCATGTGTCTAAAACACGTATGAAAAAGAAAGCAAAACTGTCCCATAAGCCTGCTGCTTACCCATGCACGTGGCATGAAAACCCAAGCATAGTCAGAGCACAACGTGAAAAGGAAAAGCTTTCCCCAGCTTTGCCCCAAAGGCAACCCCTGTATGTTTTCTTACAGCACCTTCCAGAAGCATCTTCTGTATTGACTTGTGAAGTGTCTACATGTCCTCCTGCATATTGCTCTCCTCCATGCATGGGACAGTCCACTACACACACTGACATACCCTGGCTTTCTTGTTTACATATTCTATCTCGGTGCTCTTTCCATAATAGCATGTATGTGTGTGCATAGACATATATAGTTTTCATCAACCATTTGGTATTCCATTAAGTGATTTAGCTTGCTCCCAACTATGTTAATTTACACTGTATTCTCTTTTTTTGTAATGAAAATCTTTAGCACATGACTATTCTTATGCTTACATGTTGCCATAATTTTGTGAGTACATCGATAGGGTAAATACAGAGCAGTCAGAGGTGGTTTCCGTCAAGGATCGTGTGCATTGTATAAAATCTAGGTCGACTTTGCCAAATTTCCCTCCAAAGAGGCTGCATCCATGTGCCCTCCCACTGACAGACTATGAGTCGTGCTCTTTACTGTATCCACTTCCTTTCATGTCCGTCACGTGATGCTCCCACCAATGTTATGATGCAGGCGTAGTAAGGATGGCACCCCTGATACTAGCATGAGTCAAGGCTAAAGATGCAGAGATAAAAGGTCATTACCCCCGGCTCTACCTCTGGCAGATAGAGAACATGTGCAACAGGGACTTTGCCATCCGGGCTCTCAGAAAAGGGCTTTGACCTACTAAAGTAGCATTAACTTAAAGTTTGGGATGGAGTCATGACCTTCTATTGTTTAAAGGCATTTTCCCTTGTATTAATTCCATGGGGGGGGAAAACAACAATTTGAAAGTTTTATATATTAAAAAACCCCAAAGGCATGTAAACATCAATTTACATCTTTTTTTTTATAGAAATGAAACATATCAAACATGTGGTTTCCATTTCCTTTAAGACGATGTAGGCTTAAAAAAAAAAAAACACCTAATGGGAATAGGTTAGGAAAAACTCACTCCACAATATGGGGAATCTAAGATATAGAAGGCATTTGAAGCAGGTCAGCATGGTGGGTTGGTTCTTACAGGGCTCTTTTGACCCCTCACAGATTTCAAAGAAGGTGTCAGCTCTCTGAACCCAGGGTTGGGCTCATGGCTTGGAGGAATATGAGATATTTCCAAAGTGAAGAAGGAATCAGAGCTATGAAGACAAGAAGAGACAGCCTTTGTCCTCAAGGAGTGGAAGTTTTAGTGAGGAAACCAGATGTGGAAGATACCAATAACGGAATGGGATCCATGGTGTATAACACAGCATCAGGTCAGGACAGAGTGGGACACGCACCCTCCCTGGTGTGACAGCAGGAAGAGGGGAGACCTCCTCATGGAAAAGACATCCACTCACTGACAACAGTCCTTTGTCGTGAAGGATGGTTCTGTGCGTGCAGGGTGGGTAGCAGCAACCCTGGCCTCTATACTAGACGCCTGTGGCCCCTCCCCCAGGCACAACCATCAAAAGTGTGTCTGTAGACACTACAAAATTGTCCCCTTGGGGAGCAAAATCCCCCCTGGGGAGAGAAGCGCGCTCCTTCAGCTACCGTGTCAGCCCCCTGGACCATGTACTGACACTCAGCCATCAAGAGGCACACACCAGGATCCTGTCCCCAAGAATCCCATGTCCAGCCAGGCCACATGGCGTGGAAGTGAAGGGGCCTTGGAGCGGGGCAGTCAGGATCCAAGGATGGGTGGAAGGCAGAAGCAGGACAGACCTAGGACAGCTCCTGTCTCGGCCTCGGATTAGCCATGAGAGCCTTCGCTTCTAAAGAAAGTCTTTTTCTTAAAGTGAGGTTCTGACCTCTGGAGCTCTAAAAAAATGTTAAACGTGCAATAAGGAGAAGTAATAGCACTTCCTGTTGTTGTTTTCTTGTTATTTGCATGCACACAATGAGTCGGATAGGCTAGTGTTGATGATGTCCTCTCGCCCCGCTCCTGAGCAGGCCAGTCTTTTCATTGGTGGCCACAAAGAACAGGAGGGCAATTGCCTGTCGGGTCCTATAGTCTCGGGTCAGCTCACGAGCACCCCATTTGGCAGTCGCAGAGGCCTTCCTCACAGTGATGCTAAGGGGGGGACAGAGAGGGCTGAGCAGCATGAAACAACGCGCATGCCTCGTGACACCGAAGCAGGTACATACGCGCTTGTATGCACTCACTTAAATGTTCATGCTCTTTATGACATCAAAACCCCTACTTTCTTTTTCTCTCTTTCAATCCTACCTAGACTTGGTTCCTGTGTAGGCCCTAGAGAATGATATATGATTCCCCCCACCCAAGCCTAAGAGCTGCCTTCTGGCATGCTCAGATGAAAAATGATAACCTGTTCTCACATGATGGGAAATGTTCTGGAGTCTTGGGCAAATGTGTTTGGCACTTGAGCAGCCTTCCTTGGTCATAGTTCTAACACTAGTTGATTTTCTTCCGAATATGTGCAAGTTGTATATCTTTGTAATAAAATCTTGCAAAGAACACACATTTAGTTTGCATTATACCCTATTTACTATCCTTCAAAAGCCATTTAAAATTTTTTTTAATTTATCTTTACTGTTGAAAGTATTACAGATGTCCCCCTTGTTTCCCATTGATCCCCTCCACCCCACACCCACCCCTCCCAGGCCTTCACCACACTATTGTCTGTGTTCGTGGGCTATGTATATATGCATATAAATTCCCCGGTTAATCTCTCTCTACCCCCTCCCCACTCCTGCCTTCCCTCTGAAATTCATCAGTCTCTTCCATGCTTCTATATCTCTGGATCTATTTTGTTCATCAGTTTATTTTGTTCATTAGATTCCATATATATAATTTAACAAAAGGAAGACACACAACCCAATTAAAAATGGGCAAAGGACCTAAAATATATGCTTCTCCAAAGTGGACACACAGAAGGTCAAGAGACATGAAAAAATGCTCAAAGTCTCTAATCATCCTAGAGATGCAAATTAAAATGACAATGAGGTATCACCTCACACCTGTCAGAATGGCTAGCATCAACAAATCAACAAAGGACAAGTGCTGGCGAGGATGCGGAGAAAAGGGAATCTTAATCCACTGCTGGTGGGCATGCAGGCTGGTGCAGCCACTGTGGAAAACACAGCCATTCTTTTAGATTGTTAAATTCAGTACTGGAAGTGCAATATGTATTATGGTCACCTATAAGCCACATCATTACATATGCCTAACAGCTACCAAGTTGTTCCAAGAGACGAGGAAGAAGAGAATTCTTCCCTCCTGCGGCCAAAAAGCCTAGACGAGGAGGAAACCTCTGAGCTGAACCACAGTGAATGGCTGTGATGTGGTCAAGCAGGAACTGAAGACAGGCAGTCCCTGTCTGTATAAAAACACGCATGATTTAAGGCAAAGAAATAGGAAAATTGAGCTGTAGAAAACAATAGTTCTGGTTTTAGCTAGAACTTCAGAAGCAGAGCACCACAGAATTACCTAATGCTAGTTCACTAACAACTCATTCAACAATTGTGTAGCCCTCAAATGAATCCAGCACCTTGCTAGGTACTATATCTATATATCTATATCTATATCTATCTATCTATCTATCTATCTATCTATATATATATATATATATATACACACACACATACACATATACTGGATCTTTCTATAATGCCAAGGAACAAATCAACAATTATGGAGTTGTCAACATCAATTGGTGGGGGGAGGGGAGAAATGTTTATATTCTAAAAATGGAGTAAGGACTCTATAGTGTCACTGGTATGACTCAAATATGTCATCCCAAATTTGGCTCTGTTCACTCACATATGAGGTTATATATCAGCATTGCTTTGCATCCTCCCGGAAGGAACATGACCCAAGATGTACCCGTATCAACTCCCCCTTCCATCACAACTCATAGTTCCCAAGGACTCCCTCTGTCCTAACAAATGAATTCAATTCACAGAAATTAATTGTTTCCAGAGTTCTTTTCATCTCCTGAAATACACGGCACCACAATGGGCTGAAGGAAAAGGCTGAGAGGACAATCTACATTGCTGCTAACTAATCATATTCACTGGGCTTTATCTGGGCTGCACATGCCTTTAAGACTCCGTTAATATACTTCTAAAAATGAATAAGGCAATAGAAAAGGAACCCATTAATGACTGCTCACACAGCCTGTTAAAATGTTAACCCGGTTTATTATTTAGTACTGCAAATCAAATTAATTACAAATATTGGTACTGATGACATATGCATAATTAGTTTTTAATCTTGACTGCTTGAACACAGTTGAGGTGCAAAGAAAGACTTCTAAGGGCTTACTGACTATATTAATAGACTGCTTAGAGGCAAACTATTGAAATTCGTACGCATTTTATTCTCATGTAACTCTCTGACAGCTCTCTTGTGATACTGAATAATCCAATACCAACGTGCACTGAAATGACTGAGCAAGCACTTACCAGAAATGAAAATTAGCATCTACCGAGAGATGATGTCATGTTAAAGAAACACAACTTTCCAAGTTACTGTACCACAGTTACTATGGTTTCCAAAGGTTAAAGTCATCCAATACACAAAATCAGCATTCTACTTGTATCAGCCTGGTGGTGTCTGGAATTCTGTGCCCTGTAAATCTACGTAAGTGCACTGTTGGATCATGACTAAGGTCCCCCCAAATCTACCAGGATGTTCCTGACAAAATGAAGACCATTTGGCTTTCTGTGACTACAAACACATTATTTTACATTACTTTAAGCTAGAAGTGGGATGACAGAACACACCTCATGTTTTCTAACTCTCCAAGGAATTTTAAGTCTCTTACAAATAGGCACCTCAAAACAATTCTGTACAGCAAAACAGATTTCATAATCCCTGCTGATGAGAGAGCAAACTGATCATTTTTGTCATTTTTAAATGACTGTTCTTTACATGTGCTTTTTTTCTCTCCCCCCTTCTTTATCTCCTGTCTCCTATCTCCACTCCCATCAGAAAATATCCAATACAATTTTTATCATTTCACAGGCATATTTGTAATGAGATTGCCATTCTTGCATCATGAGAGTGAACTATGTGGGCACACAGAATGAATTCCAATACCATTTCAGTCTTTCAGTCAAGATTCCATAAGCACCAGGTGTCTCACACAAGAAAATACTTAAGATATTTGGTGTCTACTGTTCTGAACTTGTCATTTCCAAAATGCTCATTTATCAAGAGCCCTGCATAATTAGCATGTCTCAAAAAAAAGTGCTACAGGGGGCTATTTCCAATCTGCTCAATGAGAATCATTTCCCCCTGTAATGGTTATGATGCCTTAACCAAAAGGTGAATTTTCTGTGCTACAAAGTCGCGTGTGCCCCAGCTGGGCTGCAAACACTATGGTGTTTCCAGCATCTTCTTCTCTTTCTAGGAAGACCTGTGAGGCAGGTGAGCTTAGGACTACAACAAACTGAGTGAGCAAAGAGAGCTTTTTGCCACATTTATTGACATTAAATGCTAATTGGTCCCAGAGCTGCAGACAATTCCAAGACACAAAATAGTGTGCAGCATGGTGTTTCTCCTCCAGCTACCTTGAAGTCTCTTCAGAAGACACAGATGCTGGCCTGTGCTAGGTGAGCTCTTTGTTGAGTTATCGAATGAATGAGTGTATGAATGAATAAATGAGCAAATAAAGAGGAAATCCCCCATTTTTTGGTAGGATTGGGTCTCAAAACTAACTTCAGGCCTATCATAAGCTGTGACTAATCACGATATTATACATAATTCACTACCGTTTAGCTCACATATACACATCTCATCCAGCCAGCTGCTACCTTTGTCTGGCCTTTCAACTTCTCAGAACTTTCACCTGTTCTATTTCTCTAGCTCTTTTGAGGGTAGAGATTGTTATCCTCATTTTTCCAGTAAACGGATAAGGCTAACTGATGAGATAGGATTGACTATTGTTATGGACTGAACATTTATGTCCCCCAAAATTCACAGACTGAAATCTCAGCCTCAATGGGAGGGTATCAGGAGGTGCCCTGGGAGATAATTCGATCGTGAGGTGGAGCCCTGTGATGGGCTTAGTGTCTGTTGGGAAATGCAGTCTCTTCCATGAGGCCTTTTGACCTTCACTTGACCACAGAAAAATGGACCTTGGACCTATAATATTTCTTTAAAAATATTTTTATTGATTTCAGAGAGGAAGGGAGAGGGAGAGAGAGAAAAACATCAATGATGAGAGAGAAGTATTGATCAGCAGCCTCCTGCATGCCCCCTACTGGGGGTCAAGCCCAAAACCCAGGTATGTGCCCTGACCAGGAATCGAACCGTGACCTCCTGGTTCATAGGTTGATGTTCAACCACTGAGCCACGCCCACCTGGCTGGACCTGCAACCTTTCCTTACCAAGAGAGAACGAGTCCTCACAGCCTGTGCTGGACTCACCTTATGTAGGAATATCCCTGTTTCAGACTCAAGTGTGTGTCACGTGCCACCTGCTCAAACCCATTGCTGTATCTGTCCTCTTTGGGGAGTGACCAAGGTCATGTTTTGGCACAAGAGGAGTGTAAACAGGCCAAAAGCCCTGTGTTGGCTGCCAGGAGGGACCCGTTGGCCCTGGGGAACCCACTCCCACTACTGAAGCTGGTCTTGCTCCATCTCTTTCTATGTGAGTAAGGCGTTACTCCATTCGGTACTTGACTGCCTTGTGCTTTCACCGGTGACTTTACTACCAAGAGGCAGTGGGCGGAAGTACTCAGACTTGCACTTCTGATGGAGCCAACAGAGGCCCTTGCTGGACAGTATCCTCTGCCCTGTGAGACCACAACAGCAATGGTCCTTTGTAAAGCAGGATGGGGAGGGTTCCAGACACCAAGTCTGCTGGCACCTTGGTCTTGGATTTTCCAGCCTCCAAAGCTGTGAGAATATGTGTGTGTTGTTTAAGCCATCCAGTCTGTGGTTGCCATAGCAGCCCAAACTGACTAAGACAGACACCTGTATAAGGTTGAGAACAAGAAGTTTTACTGAGAATGTCATCTTCATTCCATTGGTAGTGGCTTTTGGCGTGTGATGCTGAGAAGAAAAGCAGCATCCAAGTGAAAAAAACAAAAAAAGGAGAGAGAGAGAGGGCTGAGTGGTTAGCAAAGTATGCCATGGCCACTGCATAGGAAAGTGGCAAGTAGTGTGCCCCATTTGGCTGAGCCTGATGAAGAATTCTAATTGTCACTCTATTCTTCTACCTCTTTTGTTTCTTGTGGAAAGAAACCATTATTCTGCTCTAATCCTACAGAACCAAACTCAGCACACTTTAGGTGCTCAACGTGGATTCGTTCATTAAATTGACTAAGCAAAATGACCTCTGGCTAGTGTCAAAGGCCGTGATGCTATTATGATGGCAACAAGAGCAACAATTCCAACAAAAATGACAAAATGTGTTGGTTTTCATGAGCAAGGTGTGAATCTAAGACATGTAAATTCCCCATGATGTACAACCTTTCCTCCCCAGTGGATCCAGAGGAATTCAATCACATAGCATTCTTTCCGATAGAATGATCTCCCTCTCCTATCCCCTTACTTTTAGTTGAAAATAAAATTTGAATGCTGTGTTTTCTCATGCATCTTTGAGATTTATTCATGAGTCACAGCTGAATGCTCTTTGTGTTGTATTGATGCAAACAAACATACATTAAAAAAATAAAAGAATCAGTTCCATTATCTAGACAGATATGTGTCTGTCAGCATCCAAGGGAATAGCCATCCTGGATGGTATATGTATTCAGCCACTCTTTTAAAAACATCAGTCAGGCATTGTAAGACATATAACCACAGCATAAGCAATGACCTTTAGATGTGTCTCCCCTCCTATTATCTACACACTGTGAAAATGAAACAAGTTGGTATTGGAAATCCCTGTAATATCGGTTTAGAAGCTATTTATTTCAAATGTATTCTGCTTGGTGCACCAACCATAATTTTATTAACAATGGCAATGTAGTGAGACATTATTCAAAGAAATTCTAACAGTTACTCATTCACTCCACCCCACTACCCTCAACACACACACACACACACACACACTCCTGTTGAAAAGAATCACAGGGCTCTGTGCTATGTTTTTTCCCCTCCCAACAAACGATCCTATGGTCATTTAAAATCTTTATAACATTTTTAATTAAATTTCTAAAAGCTTATCAGGTATATAGTGTCTTTGAGGGACATAGCTTTCGCAGGAACCATACAAATGACTCAGCCACAGTGATTAATTGATCTTTCCATTCTCTAAGAATAAAAAAGGAGTTTTATTTTGGGAAGACATTTTCCCTCGGATTTTTCTTTAGATGTAGGTCACATTCTGTTAGTGCTACAGCCAAACTCCATTCCTGCCACTGCTCCTACCCACACTCAGAGACTCCCAACAATGGAAACACTAGCAAGAGAACCATTTTTGGTGACACTGAATGAAAAAAAAAAATCCTAAGATTTTCTGAGATAGAAACCTGTGCAATTCATCAAGCTTATGCCTGTTGGCCTTTTCATATCATTCACCTTAAAAAAAATCCATTGGCCATAAAAGTGCTCTGCCTTCTCCACAGCAGAAATCATGATGCAACTGTCCACTAACTGTCTGACCGCTGTGCATTGATCTTCCCCAGGCCCAAAACATAATGGAGTCAACATGAGCTGTTCTCCAAACCAAGCATAAGCCTACAAAATGACCTCATTTCATCAATGATTAGTTTCTGATTGCTGCTGTAACAAATTACTATAAGCTTGGTGGTTTGTAAACACACACACACACACACACACACACCCCACAATTATTCTCTGGAGGTCAGAAGTCTCAGATGAATCTTGTAGCGATGAGACCAAGGTGCTGACAGCGTGGTTCCTCCGGCTGCTCGGAGGGGGGAATCCGTTCCCTTGCCTTCCTCAGTGTCTAGTAGATGCTGGAATTCTTTGGTTGGCAGCCTCTTCCTCCTCCTTTAAAGCACACCCCTCTAATCTCTGCTTCTGTCATCTCCCTGCCTTCCCTTCTTCGGAAGCCAAAGGTCCCTCTGTCTCTCTTGTACAAGGACACTTGTGACTGCATTTAGGATCCACTCAGATGATCCAGGTTCATCTCCCCATCGCAAACTCCTTCAGTTAATCACATCTGCAAAGGCCCTTGTGCCATATAAACACCACTCACAGGTTCTAGGGATTAAGATCGAAATATCTTAGGGTGACATTCCACCCACCACATCAACTAGCAAGTTGTTTGTCAAAATAAGATGGAAATACAATTGATTTCTCTTTTGAAATTAGACATTCCTCAGAGAGTATATGGAATAGAAGAGCGAGCTTAAAAAACACCACCACGTAAATCTAACCTGGAATGTCAAGCTCGGTCCCTAATATGGTGTGGTAAGCATTTTTTGGAAGTGAATAAAGATTAATGTTACACAATTAAAGGGCTTGGAAGCAGAGCCTATAGACCAACAGGAGTCTAACTTCAGCTAATACAAGGAAAAAAGAAACCCATTAAAGGTCAACAAATCATGGGGAGGCTGGAGGGCTCAGCTCTGACTCTGGGAAGAAACCAAGAGAGAGATTGGTCATAAAAAACATGACTTAGGTTACACAATAGGGACAGTTTGACCCGTGTATTGTTTATGGACTTTTGTTAAAGATACTTGATCGAGGTGCTAAACTTGGGTTATGAAGTCAAGTTGCCTGGGGTTTCATCCAGCATCGAATAAACGGAGACAAATGTCTCAGAATCACAGCACCCGTTTCCTCACATGTAAAGCCAATAAGACAAGAGTTCTCAATACATACACTTCTCATACGGATCAGATGAGACAGTATCTATAAATTACAGGAAACAGTGCCTGGCACATACTGTTAAAGATAAACTGGAGAAATCATCCACCCTTCTTCTTCTTGCAAACCCAATGGTGAGTCATTTCTCAACTGTCCCTGCGCCTTCCTACACTTACCCGAGACTCAGACTCCTAGATGGAATCACTCGAGTCCGGCACTCCCTAGCTCTGGAGGATGGAAACAAACAATCACAGAAAGTCCCCTCCTCTATTTCCATCGAGAAAGCCAAGCCCTACCTCCCTGGCTGAGCTGCATCCTGATTAGTGAGACGACAACCTGGATACTGAGCTGAAGGTAAAGGAAAGACAGAGAGCCCCTCAGCCAGTGTTGACAGGTACAAGGCAAAGCCCAGGTTAGGACAGGAGCAGCCAATTGAAAGTAACGCAGGAGCCACACCCAGTGGGACGATCCGGTGGCCACGAGACCATCCCCCCCACTTGTCCTGTTACTTTGTGGCCTCGGTTCATGTTCTCAATCCTCGTTCACTTGTTTCCCCTTGATGGACGTTTAATTCTCAAACTTATTTTTTGGGTATACATTAAAAAGCTTTTAAACACCAGATGTGAATATAACTTATGAAAGTCTACTTATGGCATATGCACATTAAATATTTTTAATTCGAGTAAATATGGTTAAAATGGATGCATTTCCAATGTGGAGATGGGGCACACGGTAGAAGGTTGAGCTTTTGGTAGGGATGGAAGAAAATTTTACATTCATCTGAAATTATTTTATTATTTTACTAACATTTTCAAGTTCGACCTTAAGCAAATATAGAAAAATGTTACTAGCAGTTCATTCTGGGTGGTGGATACATGTGTTAATTATATTTTTGCAAGTTTCCTAATTTTCCAATTTCTCAAATATACTCATACCAACTTAAAATATAACAAAATAGGAAATAGCCCTGAAACATGTTTTAAAAGCCTGAGTATTTAGTAATCTGTGCAAAAACCATAAAGTGGAGAGGACATAGAATTCGTTACAGTTGTACAAAGCAGAATTAATAAAGAATGCATTAAGTTCACTGCATTTGGTCCAATGAAAACAGAAAAGTCCTATAAATATGAAAAAGACCACACAGCATGGAAGAGGGAGAAGTTCTGAATAATCATCACCCCAGTCTGGCACGGCAACAGCTCTTTGTTCAACTCTGTCACAAAGACTATGGGCTCTAGAGGAAAATGGACGTTTGCTCCTATGAAGTAGAAAACTCCCATCCATGAGTACAGCGAGTTGATGGACTCCGGTCGCTGAAGGGCCTTCTGACAAAGGTGGACCAGGAGCAAGGCAAGAAAGGTTGTGATTCACTGAACAGCCCACCACAAAGGTGACAGCTTACAACCAGACAAAATCTCAAAGGGGCTACCCCGCCCTGCACATGGATGAGAAAACGGAGGCCCAAGAGAGGCGACCAGCATCGCACAGCCAGTGTGTCCTGTTCTGTGAAACCTACTGTGAGGAACGTTGTGCTAAATCAAATACATATGAACATATTACAAGCTTACTAAGTTGCACAAAGATATCAGACTATGCAGGGACTGGACAGGGGCTAGGATCCCCCATTCAAGTTTCCGTGTGCATGTTTAACACACTTGCATTGCATGCCTGACCTACCAGCTGGAAAACACTGTTGCAGACAAGGAGAGATTATCCCCATGGAATCATTTCACCTGACATCATCTCTGTTGACTTCTGGCTCCAGTGTTCCCCCTTTGAGAGGAACCCCGACTCTAGTCTAACTGAGCATTGGATTGCTGCCAAGTTTAGGGCTCTGGGGCTCTGCTGGACATGGCTCAATTCTCAAAACAAACTAAGCCCTCAATCTATGTTGTTATCGGTGACTCCATGATCAAGTGAATGGTGGAATCGCTTTCAATCTGTGCCCCCTCGTCGGGTTTTTCCTTATGATAACCGCTCATTGGATCCATCTGGCCATCCCTCATCCCCATACAAAAATCACTAGTGTTTCCTCACACAGACAGTGTAGACAAGAATTCTATTTAGGGGGAAAAAGATTCAGAACATTGAACTTTGATCATTGATTTTGCCCCTGAAAACTAAACTAAATGCTCCACTCAACTTAACGCTCAGCTCTCAGCCCAAACCCTCCAGGGCCAGCAGCTCCTCCGTGGGGCCCTCGAGCTGAAACTCTTGGATGCGCTGCCGGTGAAGGCATGTTAAGCAGCATCCGTGGTGGCAGGCGCTTGGAAACCACACCAGTGCCCTGCCCCCTGCAAAGCAATCATGCGCAGCGGAAAGAAATGGTCTGTTTTAAAATATGTCACAAAGGACACATATTCCTTATTACTTATTAAGCAACATAACCTGAAAATGTAAATATCACACAGACATTTAGTTTGAAATCATGTGACCCGACCATCCATTATCTGCTCTAGGTTGTATTTTTCTATGAACAACAGTGCTCACACCTACTGCCTAGCCGGCGGGGCTCAGTGGTTGAGTGTCAACCTATGAACCAGGAGGTCATGGTTCGATTCCTGGTCAGGGCACACGTCCGGATTGTGGGCTCAATCCCCCGTGTGGGGCATGCATGAGGCAGCCAATCAATGATTCTCTCTCATCATCGATGTTCTGTATCTCTCTGAAACCAATAAAAATATATTTTAAAAAAACATTGTTCGTGCCTATTGAGGGTTAGTCCCTTTCCCAGTGTTATTTGAATGTTTAAAACAATCCTTATGATGAAAATTTCTAGATAAAGCCTCAAGTGTTTTTCTTATCTGACTAGAGAATAATATACAAACACTACAGAGAGGTTGGCTGCAAATCTTGCAAAATGGAAAGAACAAACACCATTTTGAAGGAACAGAGATAAAAAGGAAAACAAACTTCAAACTATGTCACGGGGAAGACATTCCTAGCGAGAAATATACTATCTTCTAAACCTCATATGTATAACTTTGGAAACACATTTTTCTTTCAAACAGAACAATATAGCAAATGTAAGAAAACACATTTACTTACCCACACCAGCTTTTACACTGTGTGGGAGCCGTTCTAGAAGCCTGGAATAGGGACGACATCTGGAAAAATACAGGCTCAAGGAAGGATTAATTGGCCCCCAGGGGTCTTCCTTCTGGGGGAAAAGAGGAACTGGAAGCCGGGAGGAGAGCCCTCCCCGGCGCATCATCTGATGTCTGACCCTGAGTTTTAGTGGCCAGCACCATCCTTACATCTTTATAAAATGTTCGCAAAATCTTCCTATCATCGAGCGAGGGCACTGATGTCTATCCACACACACCTGCCTCAGTCTAGCATTCGAGACCCTCCAGAATGGAGTGTCACCTTAGCCAGCCCACATCAGCCCCTCGCCCGCCCCCTCCGACCGGCCAGCGTTCTTCAGTCAGCTCCACATTTCAGCACAAGGCACAGAGCCCCCGTCCAGAGAGGCCGCTAGTGGACCACGGACTGAGAAGTTCCTAGTCGGAGTGGGCTTCGGAATGGTTTGATTTGGAGATCTCTTTCACCGTTTTTCTCGAATTCCCTGACTATCTCTCACTCTACGTGGGCCTCATTCTAAAGATGGCGTCCCTCATGCAGCACTTCTGGCCCTCACATCTGCACATGGCACTGATCAAAGAGAGACTCAATTTATAACCAAGACGGGGGGTGAGGGATTGGGGGATGGACGACTGACTTAGGTCATGGGATCCACTCCTTGGAAACGGGAGTGGAGTAAATCTCTCCAGAACCATGGGGTCCACACACAAGTCAGGGGCTATGAGCAGGTGGAAGAAGAGAGAGAGAAATACCAAGTGCCTGCCTAACACCTTCTCCCTCCGCCTCACGCTCTCCCTTCACTCCTCCTGTCAACCAACTTTCTGATCATCCATCCGTGGTCTTTCTTCCATTTCTGAAAAGATACCCCAAATGAAGGTAATCGTGGCTGCATGCAGTAGTTTTCCACCTTCCAGTTCATAAAATTCTGGAACAAAATTGTTGTGTGTGGTTTTTTTTCTTGTTGAAAGAGCAAGATTTCTCTTCACTGATCAAGATAATATTACCAACTGAGTTCCTAAGGACGCAAAGCTCCTCTGAGGCGGGGCGGCCTTCCTAGAGCTACTGAGGCCGCAGTTACGATGGGAACCCACAAAGGTGGAGAGGAGGAGCAGCTGGAGAAGGTCCGGGAAGTTAGAGGTGCTGCTCCCCTGCATCCAGGCCCACGCCGCTCTATGGAAAGCGAGTCTCAGGCATGACGTAACCGGTGCCGAAGCACACAGCCAGCAAATGGGGTGCTAAGTGCAGAACCCCAGTCCCTCTGCCTCTCTCCCCTACCACGGCCTGCCTCCTTTTTACCTGGTCCTAGCAACCACCTACCTCCCTCAAAAGTCTGATAAACAAAAGGCACTCTTTGAAATAAAAATAAAGTCGCTGTGTGAGCTGCATTTTCTGATTCCCTTTAACTCCATCCTGTTTTGAGCATCCCTGTGTTTTCCTCTCTGCTAGGTCGGCGTCACAGAGAGAGCTGTGAGTGAAGATGGGCGACATGCAAACCACCCTACTGGGTGCCTAATGAAATGCAAATCGAGACATGGGGTGGAGAGGGGTTCTCTGTCCCCCTCTTTACAAATACAGTGTCACTCTTGCAGGGATGGGGGCACCATGCTGGGACTGCATCTGCTCCTTCTGACAGCTCCCCAAAGAGCCCTGCTTCTTCCCTTTTTGCGAGCCAGCAAGCTGTTCATGGAGAGAAACCTGCTGCAGGAAAAACAAACCCTTTCTCTGACAAGCGAGAAGGAATTAGAAATCTGAAACGATGAAGAGCTAAACTCTATGAGGGCAAAACCCAAGCACGTGTTCTCAGTAAAGGAAACCCTTTTCGGTGAGGAAGAGGAAGGACTGCAAACTCACGGACCATGGGGACCACATGTGTGGATGAGGGAGAAGGCCCCAGGCTGGAGATGGTGGGGGACTGGAGAAAGCAGCCCCTGTGTCAACTAGGCAGCCAGCGCTCAGCTCCAGCCACTGGGGCCTGACGCAGCGCACTGCCAGCCCTGGTGGCTACTGCCCTTTCCAAAGAGATGCTACAATCATGAATCTTATGTAAAGCCTCCCAACCTTCAAGTTTTCCAAATTATTGTTTTGCCAGCCAAACTGGATAAGATTCTCATGCTGGCCTGGCCGGTTGGCTCAGTGGTTGAGCATTGGCCTATGAACCAAGAGGTCACGATTTGATTCCCAGTCAGGGCACATGCCGAGGTTGCTGGCTCCATCCCCAGTGTGGGGTGTGCAGGAGGCAGCCGATCCATGGTTCTCTCTCATCATTGATGTTTCTATCTCTCTCTCTCTCCCCATTCCTCTCTGAAGAAGCAGGGTTCTTTGGGGAGCTGTCCTGGTTGAAAGTTCCTCTTCCAACTTCCAAGATGGACGAAGGCTAGGACCACCTCAACTATCTGAGCTTGGTCTGCAAAAGAGTAAGTGCTTGAGAAGAAATAGAAAACCCCAAGGGTGAGCGAGAAGACATCTGGGGCTACAGAACTGTGAAACTCATCGTTGTAGTTTCATACAAAGTATTTCCATTGTCCTAAGAATCCTCTGTGCTCCATCTCTTCACCCCTCCCTCGCCATACCCTGCCCAACCCTTGGAAGCCAAAGGCCTTTTTATTCCCTCCATCATCTCACCTGTTGCAGAATGTCATGTAGGAGGAAGCATGCGGTGTGAAGCCTTTTCAGACTGGCTTCTTTCACTCAGTCATATGCACTTAAGTTTCCTCCATGTCTTTTCATGGCTTGGAAGCTCATCTGTTTTTAGCACTGAATACATCCCATTGCCTGGATGCATCACAATTTATTTATCTAGTGAGGGACACCTTGGTTGCTTCCATTTTTGACAATTATAAAGCGAGAATAAACATCCGCGTGCCGATTTTTGTGTGGGTGTACTTCACCTCCTTTGGGTAAATAACAAGGAACCAAGTCACTAGATTGTCTAGTAAGAATTTGTTTAGTTTTGTCAGAAATCATCCAACTATCTTCCAAAGTACCTGGACCATTTTTCCTCCCCACCAGCAATGAATGACAGTTCTTGTTGGTCCATGTCCTCTCCAGCATCTGGTGTTCATCCGTGTTCTAGATTTCGGCCATTTTAACAAGGACAAACACCAGTTTACACATGCCAACTCTCTCCTAGCAACCACCAGAGAGGAGAGAAAAGGAGAGTGGGCTCTCAGTGGACACTCGCTGATGGACTTGGATGACGTGGACGCTGGGATAGGCCTTTTGGGAAGAATCAAACTTCACATCTTCACTTGAAGGAACGGGGATGATCCTGACTCATAGTGAGTCTGAGGGAAAGAAAATCAATATCCTACAGAAGCAAAATAGGGCAACTGTCATTGTAACTATTAGAATCCTGTAGGCATCCATCGATTGTCTCCATGCTTGTTATCCACTTTGTGGACTATCTGTGGCCAAGCTGATAGCCTCCATTGGTTGCCTCCTCTCTGGCCTGCAGCCTTCTGCTTGGCTGCAACGCTGGTGGGTGCCCAGGGAACAGTGACTAATTTAAACATCAGCTCAGAGCAAAATGTAATTAGTAAAATAAATCTCTGTAAAGCTACGGCATCATGTCTATTCAAACAAAACAACAATAACATTATCATCTATTGTTTTAGGTGATCCATGATTCTGAACACTTCAATAACCATCAATAATTAGAATTTTCTTATAAGGAACGTTTTTTCTTATACATACATGTACTTTTCCTTATAAATATAAACATGCCATAGCTTAAACTTACCACATGACCCAACAACCCCACTTCAATTTCACTTGGCATTTACCCAAGTGAAATGAAGACTTATGTTCACACAAAGACCTGTACCCAAATGTTTAGAGTGTCTTTATTCATAATTGCTCCAAACTAAAAACAAATATCCTTCAAGTGGCCAGTCAATGAACAACCTGTGGCCTATCTACACGATAGCATACTACTCAGCAATAAAAGAGAGAAACCTCTCATACCTGTTTCAACACAGATGAAATTCAAATGCTTTGTGGTGAGACAAGCCAGAGGCAAAAAGCTATATCCTGTGTAATCTCATCTATATGACACTCTAGAAAAGGCAGAATTATAGAGACAAAAAAAATGGATCAATGGACACCCAGGGCTCAGGGTGAAGGAGGGGTTAAGTACAAAGAAGCAAGGGGAAGTATTTTGGCATGATAATCTGTTCTATTTCTTTTTTAAAAAATATTTTTATTGATTTCAGAGAGGGAGAAAGAGATAGAAAACATCGATGATGAGAATCACTGATCGGCTGCCTCCTGCACGCCCACTACTGGGGATCAAGCCTGCAACCTGGGCATGTGTCCTGACCTGTAATTGAACCCTGATCTTCTGGTTCATAGGTCGACACTCAACCACTAAGCCACACTGGGAAGAATTTCTTAAATATGGTAGTGGGTCAGGCAAATTTGTTTATCAAAATTCATGGGACTGTACCCTGAAAAGAATGAGTTTCACCATATATAAAATATACCTCAATAACCTAGTTTGCCACTCCCTAACTCTCATGTTCTCCTTCCTTCCATAAAGGCCTGGTATAAATCCCCGAGTGAGGCATTTGTACTTGATAAATGCTCTGTGGGGTCATGGTGAAGCTGACTGTGCCACCTCCAATTTCCAACTCTGCTACTACAGGTGTGCAAGTTACTCACCAGGCTCATCATCCAGCCTTTAGGAGGAATGATCTAGAAAGAGCTTTATTTTTTATTCAGTAACTTACATTTAATTCAGTATATTTCATTTGCATGCAGCATTGAGTTTGAGACAGTAACTCAAATTAGCAGAAGAATCACACCTGTGCCAAATTTTCATCTCAACCTCCTCAAAGACTCTGAGTCAAGCGAGAATTCATATCCAACAGTGATCTCTCACTTCATCACGCATGTTGGTGTGAATGAAATATACCTCACTTCATCATGCATGTTGGTGTGAATGAAATATTCAAGAACACAAAAAATAAAATCAAAATACGATCAAAGAGATGGGATGGATGGTTCTCCACTTACATCCAATGATGCAGCAACTCTCAGAAGACAAAACGAGTGTCAAGTTAACGATGAATATGCATGAAAAGCAATCCTAATTTCCCCTGTTATGGCCGGCCAATGAAAGAATAGATTGTGTCAGGCGTTCAGGAAGACCCCATGCTCTGTGCATCAGAACACTGTGGATGAAATTCTACCCAACAAACAGCTGGGAGCATCCATGGGTACAGGGTCCTGTGCTAGAAGCAATGCAATGCCCTGTCCTCAATGGTTTTTAACAGTGAAAACAGACCCAGAGACCAAAGCGCTGAGAACCACTCTTCGGAGCCAGTCAAGGCGACCCTGCATTCCAGCTCTTCCCGAAGAGGAGGGCTTGGTATGACCTCCTTCTAACTTATGAGTTGAGAACAGTCATCTAGGAGGGCTTTTCTTTCCTGAAAATGAGAGAAGGCCCTCTGCTACTTCCTCTGGTGTCCCTGCCTGGGTGTTTTGGGGTGAAGACCTGATGCTTAGAACTGTTGCAGACGCAGACGGCTTTCAATACACTGAGTACACCCTGATGCTGGCAGAGAGAGAGAGTGAAAGGAGTTCTTCGGGACATCACTGAGCTCTGGTAAGGCCTGTTTCAAGATGTTTTGGAAGCCAATGATGAGTACCTTCACCAGTTTCAGCCACTTTGGGCCCGGCTTAGAAAGGAAGTATCCCTAACCTTTCCTCCCAGGGGCCTTGTGATAATGAATGGAGATCATGCAGGTGAGGTACTGAAAACAGTGCTCGACTTAGAGCAAGCACTCAACCAGTGTGAATGATGAGTATAGGTTTGTTGTGAAGAACAAACAAGACAACGTATGCAAAGTGTTAAGCCACGTTCTTATTTGCAAGAAAAAAAATTTACTTGTGAGAAATCTTTCTCCATGACACTCACATGTGAGTGTGCCTCTAGCACACGTGAGCTCATATCAGCTTGTTATTCTTTCCCAGGTTGAAATAGGTTGAATAACTGGATAGTTTAACTGTTATTATTGCAGCAAGAAACAAAATCAATGTTTCTTGATGGCAAAATCGAACTTCTAAGGAATTCACATTAAATTTCATTTGCAGTTGTCATATTGCAAAAGGCAAGAAGTTTCCAAACCATGCAATTATCTACAATTTTAGGGAACACGTGACTGGTTTCTAGCTGTAACAACTGTTATTTTGAGGAATCACTACCCACAAAGCTTACATGCATAGACGGATGCTAATCATAGGAAAATCTAGAATACAAACAAATACTCAGAAATCTGAAATAATTACAATGGCATTTTCAGGCACTCAAAAATAATAAGAGTGGCTCAGTGGATAGAGGGTTGGCCTGCAGACTGAAGGGTCCTGGGTTTGATGCTGGTCAAGGGCATGTACCTCAGTTGCAGGCTTGTTCCCCAGCCCTGGTTGGGGTGCATGAAGGAGGCAACCAATCAATGTGTCTCTCTCACATCAATGTTTCTCTCTCCCTGTCTCTTCTCCTTTCCACTCTCTCTAAAACATCAATGGAAAAATATCCTTGGGTGAGGATTTTAAAAAAATAATAGAGTGGGGAGAATAATACAAATGACAGGTATCCAGATTAATATTAGTTCAAGTGGGGAAAAAATAGATGTTAGCTGATCTCAGACTCTAAAGTCAAGCAGTGTGGCTGCCTTCCCAGAGGTATGGCTATAACATTGATAAAGACAGTACCTAGAAGAACAAATTTAGAAATCTTAGCTTTTACTACTCAGACTATGTCTGAAATGTTCTATTCTGGGAATCTTTTCTTACAAAGAAATGTTATTAACTCAAGGACATATAGGTTCATGAGACTTGCCGTTTTCTAGGTTACAAATGCCTTTGGTAATTCGCTGGCCCCTGGCCCTGGGGGAGTGTTCACCAGGGTCGGTGTGGTGAGGACACAACCTTTCCTAACTGGGACTGAAGCTGACATGGGTCGGAAAGCTGGGGCTGCCGCCCACTGGCAACATGACGATGACCCGCTCTTTAGTCAATGCCCAATTCCCTGTTCCACTCAGAGGTTCACTTACACCCTTTTCCTGCCACAGCTCATCCACGGACCCTCTGCTCTCAGAGCTTGTCCAGGTGACCAAGTCCCAGGGTGACCAGCTGTCCTGGTTGGCCCGGGACTGAGGCGCTCCTGAGAGGCGGGTCTTTCGGTGCTAAACCTGGGAAAGTCTCAGGAAAACTGGAATGAATCTGTCACCATCCTCCCAGACAGAAGGCAAGAAAGACTAGCTAGAGGCTACCCTCCTAAGGATATTCTTGCATTGTTGTCATTTCCCACTGGTACCCCTGTAGGAATAACAAATCAAAAGTACAGTGGCTAGGAGCCTGGCATCCATTCTGCAGCCAGTTTGAGAGAAGCACACACACACACACACACACAGAATATGAGTAGTTATCCAGATGAGAAGTCAGGGGGTTGGGGCATTAGGACCAACAGTCAGGCAGGAAAAGGACGGCACAGGGTAACTACCTGGGCCCGCACCTGACAGGGGGTCTGGGGCTCAACAACAGAGAGACCTTCAGCGGGCTGCCAGCAGGAGCATCGCAGTGGGAACGAAGGCGTGGAGTCAGATGGACTCGAGTTTGGAGTTCAATTCTGCCATCTACCAGGCCCGAGCAGGTAACCTGCTTGATTTGAGTGTCAGGCGTCCCAACTATAAACCGGAAACCATATGACAGCGTCTCCACGAGGACTCAGTGGCTTGTTGGGTCTGATACTGACTGTCTCGATGATTTCCCGTGAGAGATCCTTGTAGGGACTGATGATGCTCGGCCTGGATAAGTGAGGGGCGGGCTGAATGGTGATCTTACCTGCATATGGGGCTCCCGCACAGCAGGATGGGCCTTTCCTAGAACGATGAGGAAAACAAAACCACTCAATCCCCACACCCCGCTCTCCTGTCCCCAGAGGGTTTCCCTATATACTCGTCTCAGAGACAAATCCAGAAGCACCAGATAAAAGTGACAAGAAGGGAGATTTTTAGAAAATAAAAAATGATTATTTTATAACAAAGGACTATCTTGAGACCCAGAGAGATTCCTAGTCTGATGTGTTGAAGCAGAAGCTGGCCTATATCCACAATATGAGAGAAAGGTCAGACTAGACCACCATGGCAATTTATATCATTTGGCAGACAGTTTAGAGCAGTGGTCAGCAAACTGCGGGTTTAGAGTAACAGTCAAAAGCATTAGCAGCCCTAGCCAGTTTTGCTCGGTGGGTAGAGCAGCGTCCTGCAGATCAAAGGGTATGGGGTTCGATTCTGGTCAAGGGTACAAACGTCGGTTGCAGGCTCCTCCCTGGCCAGGGATTTACATTATTTGGCAGACAGTTTAGAGCAGTGGTCAGCAAACTGCGGCTTGGCAAACCACGGGTTTAGAGTAACAGTCAAAAGCATTAGCAGCCCTAGCCAGTTTTGCTCGGTGGGTAGAGCAGCGTCCTGCAGATCAAAGGGTATGGGGTTCGATTCTGGTCAAGGGTACAAACGTCGGTTGCAGGCTCCTCCCTGGCCAGGGCCCTGGTCATCCTGGTCATGGCTCATGCATGTGTTTCTCTCACATCGATGTTTCTCTCTGTCTCTTCCTCTCTCTTCCACTCTCGGGCGAGGATTAGCAACAACAACCAAAAAGCACAGGCAGCCTGCCTTGGTTCCCATCCTGGCCCAATCACTGAATAGCTGTGTAACTTTGGGCAAAATACCTAATGTCTCCAAGTCTCAATTATCAATTCATTAACTTGAAACCAACATGTGCCCCTACCTCAGAGGGAAATGGAGAACCATCAGGGAGATAATGTTAATAGGGGTCTAGAGCATACCAAGCAGCCAGGAAATACTAGCTACGTTTAGCTTATGAGGAGTGCTGCAAATCGGGGATAATTTAAAGCTGTGACTATTTCATTGTTCTTTACTCTTTGAAAATTGCTAAAATATTAGCAAATACACTCATAAATAGCAGTTGACCAAATATTTAGCTGCATGATCATTCTTGGTTAAAAAAAAAAAACACACACACAAGACAAAACATGAGATGCGGCACAGTGGACTAAATGGCTTCTATCCACAAAGTATTGTCTGTCTTATGCGCTCTGTCACTGTTTCCCCAAAGATAGTCACCTATGATGGATAGTAACACAGAGTACTTAACGGATTGAGAGATTCGATATGGGCTTTTAGTAATAAATCCATGGTCCAAGAGGGGGAATTTTCTTACCACCTTTTCTCCCCAAAGAGCCATTAATAAAAAATAACTCAGAGGATATATGTCTACTAACCCAAGGTTCCCAAGACGTAAACCCTTACTCGAGTCATGCAAAGCCCTTTATCCCCCCCACCCCCCCACACACAAAAGGCTGGGCTGATGGATGAATCCTGCCAGGAGACTGTCACACACGCTGCCTTGCGCCATTATGTACATCCCACCCGGAGAAAGCTTTAATGTGAGTGACGCTCAAGCTCCACCTGGGATGGGCAGGTTGTAAAGGAGGCCTTTCGGTTGAACAGCCCCGCCACTGGACTCCCCCCGTGAGGTCACTCAGTGGGAATGCTGAGAGACCCCCGCCGCTCATCACATCTCATCCACCCACCCCACGCCCAAGCCCCAGGAGACGCGTGAACTTGAACTCCCGTGAAGGAAGCTCAGAAAGCTGATGTCACCAGAAATGTCCCCTGATTGATGGTGCATTGGGAAGCAGAGCCCTCCATAACGAAGAGGCTGTTCACAAGATAAGGTGAGCTCACCTGAACCCCGGTTAGAGCTAGTGATTACTTCACAGCTCGCGTGGAATGTAATTAGACCAGCGGAGCTTAACCCAGCAAATGGCAGCTAGCAATTCCCATCGTAATGGCATCTCATTCTGTATATGGAGAGGAACTTTGAAGATTATGGCAAATGACTCATCAAGTTGAAAAAAAAATTTTTTAAAGGATGCTATAGGCAGCGTGAATGCAGAGCTCTCAGATCTCAATAAACCAAATCAATAGCTTTCTGGTGTTTTAAACAATTTATCTTTTTATATCTTTTTAATATATTTTTATTGATTTCAGAGAGGAAGGGAGAAGAAGAGAGAGAGAGAAACATCAATGATAACAGTAATCATGGATCAGCTGCCTCCTGCACGCCCCACACTGAGGATTGAGCCTGCAACCCTGGCACGTGCCCTGGCTGGGAATCAAACCCTGACCTCCTGGTTCCTAGGTTGATGCTCAACCACTGAGCTATCCCAGCAGGGCCAATTTTTCTTTTTTTAAAAACCTCTTCTTTTTTTCCTTTAGAGGGACATTCACATTTACACACAGTTACAGTTGAAGTGTCTATGGAACTAAAAGCTGTGGCCGCTGCTGAGAAGTCCATCCGATGTCTGGGAGGAAGCAGGAACCTCTCTCTCCCTTCTCCTAGGGCAGTGGTTCTCAACCTTGGCTGCACATTAGAATCACCTGGGAATCTTTTTAAAATCCTGATTTCTGGGCCTCATCCTCCGGAAATTCTGTTTCTTTGTTATGGGCTGGGGCCACAACATGAGTAACAAAGAAACAGAATTTCCGGAGGATGAGACTCAGAAATCAGGATTTTAAAAAGATTCCCAGGTGATTCTAATGTGCAGCCAAGGCTGAGAACCACTGTCCTAGTGCGTCCTGCCGCGTGTTTCAGAAGCGGCTAAAGTGCCGCTGCCGCCAGTGTTTAAATGGCCAAGCGTGTGGAGGAGACTGTGACAGGTGGCGGTGTTCATGGAGTTCACCTTGAATAGCTCACTGGCTGCCTGACTTGGGGGTGAGGAGGGTGGCTTTACATTTCTTCTAGCCAGTCCACTGCGGTGCAGTCCCAGCTGCCACAACAGAGGATTCTAATAGCCCACGTCCCCGGCAGCAAGGCAGCCGCCGGAGGTGGCTTCTCTTTGTCCCGGATCTGAATGTACACTTTTGCCCGAGGCCAAAAGGAATTGCTCCCTAGCCGGACAGCACCTCCGGAGAATCCCATCGGACGTTACCTTTGCTCTTTCAAAGTCTACACGTGACCAAAGAAAGGCTTCCCTCTCAAGGCCTAGACCCAGAATGATGAGGAAAGAATGTGTGTTCCTATTTTGCCACTTTTTAGAAAATATCACTCAATTAAGCAACTCAAGAACTCGCCCAGGGTGAAAATGATCCTCCTTATGTGCCTAAACTGTCTCTTCACACCCATGACTGAACCCAGGGAAACCCAGCTCTTCTTCTTTCCATGGAAAACAATCCTTAAATGCAATAAAGAGCCTGCCCTCCGTGAAACCAAGAGAGGTGGGAGCCATGGGGGGGGGGGGGGAGGAGTGGCTGTGGAAGCCAGAAATGTCACTTGGAGAAGATGTCATTTGTCTGCCCAGCTCACTAATCTCCACAGTGAAAGGGGCCAGGCAGGCTCTGCCCTGTGACACAACGTGAAATGGATGCGAACACTTATAAATAAATGATCTGACTCTAATTGGCGTTTCTAAGCCCTCTCCGGGCAGCAGCGTTCTTGTTAACAAGCTGCGGCGTTTGCCACGGGTGATAGAGGAGCCTCAGAAGAGAAATCGCAAGTCTATTTCTAAACTCTTTATTCAGTAATGGAACCTGAAAACTTTCTTCTAATGCCTGTGCCTCTGCACTGACACACAGAGAAGTGAACAATAAAAAGGTTTTGAGCACAGCTTTAGGGCTGAAAATAAAAACCAAAACATTCTCTCGGAAGGAAGAAAGTAGACTTTTTAAAGGAGGTCCATTTTTGGAGAAGTAACGGATTCAAGGATGGGGGTGGGATATGGGGGGGGGAGGGTTAGGAAATATACACAATGAGCTAGGGCATCTCCTAATAGCGGGTTGTGAGAAATGGCTCAGCAAAACAAAACCCCACATGGATGGGGGCATAGCAGAGGCACACAGGAGCCAATTAAAAGAGCTCCCAACAGCCAATGCTGGAATGACGTGGGTAGCAATATCAATAAAATACTATTGGATTATAACTCCAAGTATAAAATAAACGTCCTTGAGTCTACAGTGGTATAAATGGCTGAGCAAAATGAGTGATGGGGGAGGAGAGACAGATTTCTTATTCAGAAAAATTGCAAATCACTTATGTAATTACTCTGCCCTCAAGAAAGTGGAGCACAGCCCGGCCGGTGTGGCTCCGTGGTTGAGCGTCAACCTATGAACCAGGAGGTCATGGTTCGATTCCCAGTCAGGGCACAGGCCCGGCTGCGGGCTCGATCACCAGTGTGGGGCGCGCAGGAGGCAGCCGATCAGTGATTCTCTCTCATCATTGATGTTTCTATCTCTCTCTCCCTCTCCCTTCCTCTCTGAAATCAACAAAAAAATATATATTTTAAAAAAAAATCAGAAAGAAAGGAGGGGGGAAAGGCACTTTACAGCTAAGACACTGACATACACTACCTCCGCCAGGTGATCAGTCAACACCAACAGCCATGAGTCATGTTAATTATATGTACCCTTGATATTGTGTGTGAGAATGGCACTTCCCTCTGTAGTCTTCCTCCCCCAAAACCCACTACTCTGGTCTAATCATGAAAAAATATCAGATAAACTCCACCTGGGGACCACTGGACAAGAATGTCTGACCAGGTCTCCTCAAAATTGTCCAGGTCGCGGTCAAGAAAGTCTGAGAAAGTGTCACGCCCTGAGGAACCTAAAGTCACAAACACGGACTGTAATGTGGTCTCCTAGAAAAAATGCTGGGAAATGAGAAAAGACGCTGTGTAAACTAAGGAAATCTGAATAAACTATGGACTTCCGTTAATGTGTCCATATGGGTTCATTAGTTGCAACGGAGGCATCATGCTAATGTAAGAGGTTAACCACAGGGAACTGGGTGGAGAATATGGGGACCTCCATACTATCTTCTCAATGTTTCTGTAAATCTGAAACTGTACTTAAAAAATACTCAATTTCTTTTAAAAAGGATGCATAGATAGATATGGGAATAATACGATTTAGCATTTATTTAAGTGAGGAATTTTAAAATGGAGAGTAGAACCAATTTAGTATTTCCAATCTTTTCAATGCTTGGACTGCATCCCTGAAAGTCAATCTAGTTGCCATCCAGTCAATTAAAAAATAACTCTAGTTCATAATGGACCATCACATAGACCCGCCTCCATCTCAGTCCTTGGGCATGGAGGCAATTAATAGGTGAGGTAATTGCTAAGAATGCCTTTCCTCTCTTACAGACAGTAACTGGATAGACCTGCATATCATACTATAAATTTCTCCCACTGGCAAATCTATTCATTACTCAGCCCCTCAACCTGTGCATTTCCTCAACACGTATGTATTGACAACTTTAGTGCCTAGAATAGTTCCTGCAACACAAAGATACACTTGAGAACAAGACAGGCAATCTCTCATGGATCTCCCCTTGGGAGCAACAAGCAAGTCAATTAATTTCCATTCCCTCCCACCAGTCAATGGCCACCAAACCTTTGAAGATGCACCCTCCACCAGCTTCCTAGTGATTTCCTATTTCCCTTCACCCATAGGTAACGGTGCGTGCTCTATGGCTCCATGGTGTGTGTGTTTTTTATTAATGTATAAGATTTTTGTTCTCTCCAGGCAGCTAAAGAAGTTTTCTTCTCACAGCAAACTGAAGGAAGAAGGGGCTGTTGAGATCATAACCCAACTTCCTGTGTTTTACAGATAAGAACGTAAAGCTTGGTGGAGGTAGATGACCAACACAGGCAGGAAATGGAACCCTAAAACCGACGGTCTCCTGCATGGGCTCCTTCTCTCATCCCCACAGCTCCCACTAGAAAGCTGTGACATCTATAGATCCTTGAACAAGCTTTCTCACTCTGATACTCCATATCCATATCGATATTCCATCTCGAAGACCTCCAGGGAAACATCTCGGCTACCTAGGTATCCAAGTATTGCTCGGTTGACACCACAGAAAAATCAGACTCCTCCTGCTGTTAGCAATGCAGCGAGGAGTTAGAGAGTGAACAAAGAAAAAGAGTAAGACGGAAAATTTGCAGGCGATGAAAGAAGCATCTTGAATGTTTTCCTTTAAAATATTTGGACATCATACCCGTGGGAGACATTCTTTTTCCCCGTGATCCTCAGTAACCCAATTATTTCAGCATGTTTTACAGGAGCAAGAAAACGCGGCACCTAACCAGCAGCAACGTGGTGACACACTTAGAAAAACATTCGCCGGTGACGCTTTAATCCATTAGAGCGCTGACGGCTGGGAGAGCTGGCAGGGCGCTGGCGCCTTTGACCTCCCGGCCCCTGTTAATACCTGATGCTGTTTTATCTGAGAATCTAATTTGGGTCTTCCAGTAATTAAAATGCATAAAACTCAGTCCACTATTAACCCCAGGTCTCCCCTTCTGGATGCTGAATCTCTTGTGCAGAGCCCCCCACCACCGCCCCCCCCCACACACACACCCTTAACAAAACGTCAATGACGGTTTGGGATATTTAGGTGAGTGTAGATTCAGCAAATAGAAAGAAGAGGTGTAGCCAGCTGATGTGGCTCAGTGGTTGTGCATCAATCCACAAACCAGGAGGTCAAGGTTCAATTCCCGGTCAGGGCACGTGCCCGGGTTGCAGGCTCGATCCCCAGTAGGTGTCATGCAGGAGGCAGCTGATCAGTGATTCCTATCATTGATGTTTGTAACTCCCTCTCCCTGTCCCTTCTTCTCTGGAATCAATAAAAATATTTTTTTTAAAAAAATAAGAGGTACGCTATCACGATTTGATGAGGACTCAAAAAAACTGTCATTACCGCTTTCTCGAAAAATGAACATTGAAAAGGAAATGAATAATTGACTTAAGCCATATCTAAAGAATCTGTTTTGTAGGCATTCAGGTGATGTTTGTGAAGACTGTGAAGTGAAACTGAAGGTACACAGTATATATAAAATAATCAGCCATATTTAAAAAAGACTGAAAGGAAACATATGCCACACAACAGTGACTGCTCAGGGTGCTAGGGGTTTTCTACATTGTTAACTACTTTCTAGTTGTCAAGTTTTTCACAATGTGAAAAACCAAATCCTTAAAAAGTATTTGTAGCCCGGCCGGTGTGGCTCGGTGGTTGAGCATCGACCTATGAACCAGGAGGTCAGGGTTCGATTCCCAGTCAGGGCACAGGCCCAGGTGGTGGGCTTGATCCCCAGTGTGGGGCGTGCAGGAGGCACCTGGTCGGTGATTCTCTGTCATCATTGATGTTTTTCTCTCTCTCTTTCATCTCTGAAATCAATGAAAATGTATATTTTTAAAGTATCTGTAAAATATTAAACAAAGATAATAACGACGTCTCAAGAGGGGTTCCAAGCCTCCCGTGTTCCTTTTTCTTCGTTTCTGCACCAGAAGAACCTGACTTCACTGCCCCCTCCCCCTTCATTCTGGTGGGGAGAGGACAACCTGTCATAAACCTGGGGGCACTCGGATGATCTCCCTCTGTCCTTGGCGTCCTACCTGGGGCTTTATCTTAGAAATAAAGCGGTGGCCTGGCTTCCTGGTTACCACCCGATCGCTGAGTGGCCTTGCTCAGCCCTCTGTCCCCAGGCACTGACGGCATGAGTGAAACCCAGGACGGAGCCTGGACATCTACCAGGCCCATCGAGGAAATGTTTCCTCGCAAAGCTCTCCGAGGCAACAGTAATTAAATACGGCATTTCCCTGGGGACCATCTAATATCTACTGCTGAGGTAATTACAGAAGGAAGACAGACCCTCATTAGGTGTGTATGTACAGAGGAAAAGCTCAGAAGTTATTGACTGTCCATACATTACCACCGCCAGCCAAGGAGGAAAAAAGGGAATCAACCAGACTGTCATGTGGCCGAGGTTGGAGTGAGAATCAAATAAGCGTGTGCCCTTTATTCCATGTGGAAATGCATTAGCCGGGCAGCTCAGGAAGTCTCCTCATTTAAGAAAGCCACTCATTCTTTTTTTAATTAAGTGGATAGATCTGCCTTCTCTGTTCCTTATTCGGTTTTCACAAATCTTCAAAACTCTTTCTTCTTCACCATCACTTTCTGTCTCAAGGACTAAGGAGGTTATCTATGAAGTCACTAACATGTTCGGCAGATCCACAATGTATACACAGCACAGCGCCCACTTAATCAGATTCACCCCAGGGTGACGCACTTTGGAAGATGTTCAAAAACCAAGACAGAACCCGTGTTGGGCCAGAAAACTGAGAAGCGCTCCCTTTCTCCTGTGTGTCTTTAAAATCATCGCTGAGCAATGAAAACATTCTCTTTTTAAAAAAATATATTTTTTTATTTATTTCAGAGAGGAAGGGAGGGAGAGAGAGAGAGAGAAAGAGAAACATCAATGATAAGAGAGAATCACTGATTGGCTGCCTCCTGCACAACCCCCACTGGGGATGGAGCCCACAACCTGGGCATGTGCCCTGACCGGGAATCGAACCCTGACCTCCTGGTTCGTAGATCGACGCTCAACCACTGAGCCACGTAGGCCGGGCGAAAACATTTCCTTTAGATCACATCATTTAGAACTTTGTATGCTTATTGGCACCTAAAAATTCAGATCCTTTGCCCATTTTCAATTGGGTTATGTGTTTGTTTGTTATTGAGTTGTAAGAGTTTGGATATATTCTAAATACAAGTCCCTTATCATACATGAGATTTGCAAATATCTTCTCCCCTTGTGTAGGTTGACTTTTCACTTTCTGGACATTGATCTTTGAAGCAAAATTTTGAAGAAGGCCAATTTATCTATTTTTTTTCTTTTGTTGCTTGTGCTATTGGTACATGTCAAAAAAAAAAATGCAATGACTAATTTAAGGCCAGAAAGTTTTATCCCCATGTTTTCTTCTGAGCATTTTAAAGTTTTAGCTTTTACATTTAGGTCTCGGATCCATTTTGAGTAAGTTTTTGACTATGTTGTGAAGTAAAGATCTGAATTTATTCTTCTGCATGTGGCTATCCAACTGCCCCTGCACCATTTGTCAAAGGCTGTTCTTTTCCTCACTGAAGTGGTGTGACGCCCTTGATCACGGTAGTTCTGTAGGCCGTTGTAACATCAAAGTGTGAGTCCTGCAACATTATTCTTTTTCAAGATTATTTCATTTATTATATTGGCCACCATGAGTCATTGTGAGAATTGGATATCACATATACAAGGACCTGGCATATAGGGGATACTCAATATACCAGAATCACTGTTATGACTGTATGGTTATCATTGATACTATTATTATTACAAAAGCATCTTCCTTGTACATTATTTAAAAATCTATATTGGTGTGTACATGCCATTCAGCATTCTATCACCCCTTTACAAGGCCATTTATAAAACGTGGCCACAACATTGGTTACTGCGGCACAGACACAGACTGAGTGTGCAAATGCACATGTGGCATTAACCGCTCCTTAATGGGCAGTCCCTCCTCCCAGCTCAGGTTTCACTCCAGAACAGTGAGGACTTCAATGTCCTACGGCAGTAAAGTGGAGCCTAATAAACACACAGCGTTGACCAGGGGCAGCTGCCTGGACTCCAGAGGTGGAATGGTACCCACGTCGGAGTTAGTGGCCTCAGAGACGTTTATCTCGGACGGTTTCACGCCACAGCAACACGCCTTGGCTCTGAGCCTCCCTCAACTAGGCTCCAAGTGCCTTCTGAATTATTGGCCAACTCAACCCAGCAATTGCTTCGTGATAATTACCATCTTCTCTTAGACAACAAACCTGAGATACCACAGTCACATCAAAGCCGAAACCTCCTGTCTAGAGTGAAGCATCTGCCAATGAAGCTCTTATCCTTCAGAGGGGACACGTGTCCATTAGAAACAAGAATTAACCTTTTCGTTCCAATTCTCCTTTTGAAGCTTAACGTTAGAAATGGGCCAGGAACTGGTAAGTGTGACACGAAGGAACCCAATGTTTTTGGGTCAAGGAAAGCTTTAGAACAGCCCCAATTCTTCAAAGACATTTTTTTTCCAAACACAAATGTTTACCCCAGTGCTCTCGGTGCTGTCAGGACGAGCATGGCACGTTTATAATGCCGTTCACATGGAGCTCAAGTCCAAACTCTGGGCAGTCCTCGGAGAAGGCGCCGGACACCGTCCTGTCTGCATGACTCACAGTGCTGCAGGCAAGATCAGCAGCTGCCGCTCACCCCACAGTGAATGTAGCCAGAATGGCTCTGCCCCCAGGAGGGCACAGCCTATAGCGTTCTTCTTGGGAAAAGGAACCAAAAAAGGACCATGATAGAGTTATCAGACACACGCAGATAGGCTATACACTTCTTCTTGTTGCTAATTCTCACCCGTGGATATTTTTCCGTTGATTTTTAGAGAGAGTGGAAGGGAGGGAGGGTGGGAGGGGAGAGAGAGAGATTGGTTGCCTCCTATATGCACCCCAACCAAAGCTGGGGACAGAGCTTGCAACCAAGGTACGTGCCCTTGACCAGAATCGAACCTGGGGCCCTTCAGTCTGTAGACTGATGTTCTATCCACTGAGCCAAACCGGCTGGGGCAGGTTGTGTACTTCTTAAGCCATGGGTATGTATCCACGTGGTCTGGAAAACTTACACAAGGCTAGTCCCTGAGAAGAACATCATTGTAACCAGAGGACGCGTTAAATCCCTCTGAGAGGTGGTGGCACACATTTAACTACGCTTGGAAGTCATTCTTTAAGAAGTTATGACACAAAGATGTGAGTGAGAGTAACCTCACCAACACAATGGGTAAACTATCTAATGACTAACTAAACACCTAACTGAAGCATGGACATACTACTACTATTGATAATAATAGAAAGCAACCACTCTCTTGATTGTCTATTAAGCACCAATATCATACTCAATGTTTTAGTTCATTGACCGTCCAATGGGTCATAAAAGACGGGTTACACCCATTTTACTGACGAGACCTCAAGTCCTAAGAGCAGGACCAGCAACATCAGCATCAGCTGGGAACTGGTTAGAAAGGAAAACTCCCAGAATCGGGAACCCTGGGTGAGGGACGGGAAGTCTGTTGCGATCAGCCCTCGAGGGGAGTCTGGCGGATGCTACGCTGGGAACCCCCGCCTGGAGCAGCGCTGCTCTGGCTTGGCCGCACGTCGAAGTCACCTGCACAGTTTTACGACGACGGCTGCTTGGGTTCCATCCCCAGGTACTCTGATTTGATTAATCTGGAGTACGGCCTGGGTACTGGATTTTTAAATGTATCCAGATGACTGCAGTGTGCAGCCAAGAACCAGAGCCCCTGCCCGGGGAAAGTAATTTTCCCAGGGTCCCCCGAGAGAATGAAAACAACGAGCCAAGATTCAAACTCAGGTCGGAGACAAACGTGTGCCTGGGCCGTGGACGCTTGCTGTTCAAAGCCTGGCCCGGCCCAGCAGCCCTGCTTCTCCTGGGACCGTGGTGAGAATGCAGACTCTCAGCGCGCACCTCAGGCCTCTGGTAAGAGGCCCACAGGACCCTAGGTGACAGGCCTATGCAGTAGGTTTGCGAGGGAGGACATTACCCACCGCTCATTACACCTGTGGTTGTCGGTGCCAGTTTATCTGTCCTCATCAGTGTGGCCAATGTTATTTTTAAAAATTGACTGAGGTTGCTTTTCTCAGCCAATCTTTTCTTCCTTTTTTTTTTTTAAATCCTCACCCAAGGACATTTTTTCCAGTGGTTTTTAGAGAGAGTGGAAGGGAGGAGGGAGAAGGGAGAAAGAGAAAGGAACATGGATGTGAGAGAGACACATCCATTGGTTGCCTCCCTCATGCTCCTCAACTGGAGCCAGGGTTGGAACCTGCAACCCAGGTACGTGCCCTTGACCAGGAATCAAACCCGAGACCCCCTAGTGTGAGGCTGACCCTCTAACCATTGAGCACACTGGCCAGGGCTCATCAAATCCTTTCTTCCCATACCCTCCTATCCATCACTCTTCTGATTCCATTCATCAACAGACATAGCTGATTAGTGGGTGAAAGAGGAGGCTTACACAGCCTGGGGGGAAGTGAACTGAAGTTTTGAATACATGTTTTAAATGTATAGGGAAGGGAGGGAGGAAGGAAGGAAGGAAGGAAGGAAGGAAGGAAGGAAGGAAGGAAGGAAGGGGAGAGAAAGACAACAAAAACAAAACAAAAATATTGAGAGCCATCACTTTTCAACTACATGAGTCAGAAAACCAAAGGTCTTTGAATTCCAGAATCAAGACCCCAAGTACTAAATTCAAGCTATAAACAATAGACTGGGGAAAAATGTTCGATGAGGACATAGTCACTCCCCACTCCACAGGAAGTAGGAGTTTGTCAATCAGAAGAATGAGAAATAAATACAGTGCAATACTAGATGGAAGTGAAAATGAGTAATAGAGCTACAGGGAGCTACCTGAATGCATTTCACAACTACAATGTAGAGGTACCGTATACATAATACACAAATTCAAACATGCAAAATAATACCTTACGTTGTTTAGGAATACATATGTTTATAAAGAATCACCTAAATATGTGAAAGTGAGAAACACTAAATTCTGAATAGTGGTTGCCTTTGAAAAAGAAGCTGGGGAGGGACACAGGGAGCTTTTAAGTATTACTCACATCCTATTTCTTACGCTGGAGGCAGGTATATAGGTATTTGTTGTAATATTCACTGTTTATTTTTGTCTGTCCAAAATGTTTAGTAATTTTTAAAGAAGAAAACCCAGTGCTTTCAGCTTCCACCGCTCGGGGCCGGGGATTGAAATTCCCGAACTGACTATGAAACCACGATGGCTTGCCATCCAATCGCTGGGTCCCTGGAAGAAAATCCCTCTTCCACGAACTGCGGCTTTATTTGTGTCTATCTGTCCTGAGTCACGTGAGGCAGAGCACATGGGGACCGGTCCACCGGGGCGTGACGGTCGGCAAGGTGGGCGGATGCTGGACGGGGCACGTCACCACTTCTGGCTTCACAGCACTTTATGGGCTGCTGCCTGGCTGACGGCTCCGGGTGGGAAATGAAAGAGAACTGATGTCAGAGCCATTCTGCCCGAATGACAAGTGCGCAGATGGCAAAAGGCTTTCCGTGCTTCCTCGGTGCCAAGCATCGCTCTAACCTTACTCGATCGGAACATGGACGAGCGCTATTTCAATGCACCGTGACCCTTCCCGGTGGGCACTGCCGGGAGCGATAAAGATGTGAAGGCCATGTATTCACCCAAAGTCACAAAGCCAGCAACGCCAGAGCCGGTATCCAAACCAGGCCCCTGTCCCCAGAGCTCACTCTTCCACACTCTATGGCACTGCCTTCTAGAAGTTACTGATATGGACACTGTGACTCGATAAAAGAAAGGTCTTGCTGGTCATTGACACGTCTCTCAAATGGTAGGAACTGCCTATGTGGCTGAGAGGGTCATGTCTGCAGAAGCAGAACAGGAACCTGGAAGGAGCCTGGCTGGTCACACGCTTGTTCTGATTCCTCGCATCCAGAAGGATGGGAGCGTCCTCGCTGAGGCACTTGTCAGAAACGCAGAGTCTTGTGCCTCGTCCCAGGCCGCAGAGCAGAACTCGCGTTTTAACACGCTCCCCAGGAGACAGGCTTTACTCCAGTGTTTCTGTGGGGTTTTTTTGTTGTTGTTGTTCATCCTCCTCTGAGGATACTTTCCCATTGATTTTTAGGGAGAGTGGAAGAGAGAGGGAAAGACAGAGAGAAACAAGGATGTGAGAGAAGCACATCGACTGGTTGCCTCCTGCATGAGCCCTGACCAGGGCCCAGGCCGGGGAGGAGCCTGAAACCAAGGTGCGTCCCCATGACCGGAATCGAACCCGGGACCCTTTGGTCCACAGCCTGACGTTCTACCCACTGAGCCAAGCCAGATAGGGCTCTAGGTCCAGGTTTTGAATCATCTTCTTGCGGGGTTTTGTGCCTCATCCCAAGCCTGCTCCATCAGAATCTGCATACATTTTTTTAATCTATTTTTAACAAATGTTCTCAAGTGCTTCAGATAAGCAGATATGGAAGCTCAAACCCATGTCGACTCAAGGGTCAGCTGTACACTCGTAAGGACTTAGTGCCTTGTCCTTGGTTGGCACTGTATACATACATTATGTGCTGTTTTATTATCCCTGCATCTACTCTGCCCCGGTTTGTGGAGATGAACCCTGAGCCCACCCCAAACGCTCCCAGGTCACTACTGCACCTGAGAATTGGGTTAGAGTGTGTTGACTGCCACACTCAACCTGGGTCGTAAGGACAGAGCAGCAAGCACACTTGGCGAATGCACACAGGCCGGTGCCCTGGCAGTTAAGAAAGGGGGAGGAAATCATGCGAAACCATGGATGTGCATGGAAAGGCAAGGACAAGACAGAGGACCAACAAGGTGCATGATTTTTGTTTTCAGCTTAGTGTTCTTTTAAGACAATTCTCAGCTCCCCAAGATTCCAGAAGTCTTGCCCAGCCTGGAGCCAGGCCTCCTGAGGTGGGGGTGGGAGTAGGTTAGAGGTGGGGGTTTCTGGCAGAAGGTCTTGACCACTTCTTCACCTGTGACACTCCTTCATCTCTCCCCAAAAGGTTGGGCAACTGGGCCTCACGTCACTCGGCCATCACTGCTCCTGCATAGATTTCACTTCCTGCCTAACGTGTTTGTCTGAGTCTAGAAGCTGCGACAAATGTGAAGAAGCCGTGAGTGGGAGGGAGTGTTGATCGAACGACCCAACTAGAGAATAAGCAGCTGGGAAGGGCCAGCCATCCCCGAGCTACAATGACGTGGACTCAATTCTCTAACTGGACTCGAATAAATTAGCCAAGGTACCTCCCCAGACACAGTGCCTCCCATCAGGAAATCATCTTAAGCAATAAAAAATATATATATTAACTTTACTATCAAGGGAAATATCCTCAAATTCCAGCATGATGACTCTATTTTCACCGGGGGACACATCTTTTTTTTTTCTATTCGCTGAAGCTCTTCCAATACAATATTCTACCGTTGCCTTTGAAGGGAAATGAATATATTCTCATTCAGTTTCGGTTTATTGGGAATGTGAGATGTGGACAGAGAGGAGGAATTTTCAGGCAGGTGTCCCCGTAAGAAAATCCCGCTCTTGTTCCCTACGGGCATTCCAAGCCCCCAAGAATGACTTCAGTTGGATTCCCCAGCGTTCTTGGGAAATGGCTCTTGAAGCACATGAGTAAGTGGCTGGTGGCCTCTCCACCGTTTTGAAGGAACATTTGGAATCCTGGTTATCGCCCTAAATTGCTCCTACCTTCTTTCCTTCATGCATTGATATCTAGTGAATTCCTATTTGGGATTTCTTTTTTCTTTAAAAATTTTTTTTTTATTTAAGAGAAGAAAGGAGAGGGAGAGAGGTAGAAACATCAATGATGAGAGAGAATCATTGATCAGCTGCCTCTCTCACCCCCACACTGGGGATGGAGCCCACAATCAGGCATGTGCCCTGACGTGGGATCGAACTGGGACCTCCTGGTTCATAGGTCGATGCTCAACCTCTGAGCCACACCGGCCGGGCCTGGAGGGGTCCTTCTATAGAGCACACAGTTCAATTCTGTTGGGACACATCTTTCCCAAGAACATGGGTGGGGAAGGGCATCTGCTTGCGTCTTTACCTTGAGCAGCACAGAGGAGGGTGCACACCCAGTACCCGTGTTTCCCACCCTCCTCCCTGGATGTCTCCCACAGGGTCCTCCTGATCCCCGTCTTCTGGATTCATCCCACACAAAACACATCCAGCCGGGGGAGGGGCGGGAGGAGACTTCACTGGCAGAAGCTCAACCCTCCTGATAGTCTAAAGTTTTATTTTTTATTATTATTTTAACTGATCGTGTGCCGTGGCCACTCCTCATTCAACAGCATTTGGGCTGATGGAGAAAGGCCCGCAGGAGAAGGGCCGGCCCAGCTCGCAAACAGACCATTGTGTCGGGAACAGAAACCCACGGCCCAGCTTGCAGATTGCAGGCGAAGCTGCAAAGAAAGTGACAGCAAATTTAATGACAACACTCCAGCCAGGTCCATACATTGGGTATTGATTGCCTGGCCTGCGATTTCAGGGAGTTAATGAACACCGCCTGCGCCTGGACCCCGAGCCCAGGCCGGTGCTGGCGCCGGTTGTCCCAGCAACAGGTGGGAGAAAGCCGCTCGCTGGTGAAGGGGAAGGGATTATGGGGATGCAGAGTCTCATGGCATTCGATGCTTTTAAAGGCAATGACTGAGGAATACAGAGAGGCGACGTAACGTTCAACACATGCTTCATGAACACAAGTCATGTGTGTGTTTCGCGGGACCAGAATGGAGTGTGTGCACTGAAGGGCGGGAAGCCATGGGAAGTGGAGAGGGGTCCCTCAGAAAGCCATTACAGGAAGAGCGCTTCCTCAGGGCCCTGCAGGAACGCACGTGAACAGAGAAAAGAGGTCTTTGGTTGATCTCTTCCCACCATCCTCACCGCCCTCCCCGCCTTCCCTCTGAGGTTCCAGTCTGTTCCATGCTTCTATGTCTCTGGATCTATAAAGAGATCAACCAAAGACCTCGTATGCACCTATGCATGACCCATGGACACAGACAGTAGGTGGTGAAGGCCTGGGGTGGGGGCAGGGGCGGGCTGGAAAAGGTCTATGGGGGGAAGAGGGGACATCTGTAAGGCTTTCAACAATAAAGATTTAAAAAAGAAAGAAAAGAGGCCATGATGAATAATCGCCTTGATCCAGGAGTAGAACAAGCCCATTCATTCCCGGCCCCAGCACGGAGGCACCTCTGGGCGGGACGCACAGGCTGGGGACCGGGGCACAGGGTCCCCATGGGAACTGTGTGCATGCACGCGCCCTCGCCGCCTGGGTGTGCACCCGGTTCTCTCCCTGGCTTCCCCTGGCTAGAGGGTTATTTCCCCCCAGACAAAAAGATTCCTGAACTTGGCGGTTAACAGATGACGGAGCTTCCTAACAAAATGAGCCATGCACTTATGAGGAGCTATCATTTATGCAAATTAGGAACTGGACCCCGCCCCCGCCACACCCCCTCTGCCTCCACACCACACCCTCCTCTGAGTGCCTGGCAGTTCCCTCCTGAAGCTGGTATTCTAGCTTAGAGGTTGGCAGCCTCTTAAATGCAAACAACCTGGGGGAGGGTGACCTTATGAGGAGGAGGGGCAGAGGGGACGTTGATTAAAATCCCTAATTCCCTAGTGTCTCTATGACGTGCCAAGAACAAGGCTGGCTGCTCTCCTGCATGTTGTTTCATTTATATTCACAACGAACCCTAAGAAATAGGAGGTTTGAACATGGAGGACATTAAGGTTCATAAAGGGGAGTGAACTTGACCTCAAATTCTGGTTGATGGCCGCGGTGGGAATTAAAGTCAGACCCATCTTTCCCACAGTCTGTGCTCTCTTCGCCACATAAGCATCTTCCCAGCTCCTGCTAAGCAGCCCCTTCCCTCCCCTGGACTGTGCTGTCAGGTCACCGATTAGCACAGCGTCCACGCCCCTTCTCACTTCACACGCAGATGGGGTGTGCATGTTTAGTGATGTCATGGGGGTACAGGAGTGGGCAGAGAACGTGGGGGAAGGAGTTCTGAAGTTCAACTTCCTTTGCTCAAACCTGGGCCAGACTTTTACTAACTGCGAGTTTAGGCAAGTCCCTCAACATTAACTTTTCTGAGCCTGCTTCTTCACCTGTAGCCTAGAAAAAGTCACACCCCAACAACGGAAGACTGAAGCCACTGTTGGTGCACGGGACCTCACACGGCGGCTGGAACACAGTGAGCGCTCCAAGAAATAGTCCCTGCGACTAGGGTCACGACTGCACTCTTGTTCTCTGTCCAAACCGGCCTAGCCGGCTGCAGCTTAGAAAACCAGCCAAGAGCAGGCAGAGCGGCCTTGGGGCTCGGGGCCTAAGCCTCGTGCTTGGACACACAGGTGTTCAAGTCCATCCTCCCTAATAAGACAGCTGTTGGGATGGAGATCGGATGGAGCTGTGTTGCAGAAGATGGGGAGATTCCTCCGCTGGAATTCTCCAGCCCCAGGTCACCGTTCAGCCACCACCAGGCCCTCCTGACCTGCATTTCATCAGCCTAGCCCAGTGATGGCGAACCTTTTGAGCTCGGCGGGTCAGCATTTGGAAAAACCCTAACTTAACTCTGGGGCCGTGTCACATATAGAAATTTTTTGATATTTGCAACCATAGTAAAACAAAGACTTATATTTTTGACATTTATTTTATATATTTAAATGCCATTTAACAAAGAAAAATCAACCAAAAAAATGAGTTCGCGTGTCACCTCTGACACGCGTGTCATAGGTTCGCCATCACTGGACTAAGGGGTCCCAACGTATTGTTATGCACTTATAGTCCTTGGTGTCATCCTAGCTGCTGTAACAAATAAACCCCTGCAGTTCAGTCAGAGTTTAACATAATGAAAGCTTATGCTCTACTTCCTTAAAGGACAGTCAGCAGTAGCTGGTAGAACTTGGTTATGCCCCATTCAGCCAGAGAGAGACACAGTTTTCTTCTGCCTTGTGGCTCCCCCTTCCCTAGAGCCTGGGACAGCCTACAAATAGCTGGCCGGGGGGGAAAGATCAGGGCGGTCCACATCCAGAGGACTTGGATGGACCTGTCCCGCCCCATGTCCACTCAGATCCCATTCGCTGGAACAGTCATGTGACCTCACCTACTACACAGGAGGCTGAGACACGGAGACGGGCTTTGTGTCCAGGAATAAGATGGACACAATGTTAGTGGACACACAGCCATCGCCACCACCACACATTTCTCACATGATCGCAGCTAACAGCTGACTGTATGAGGTGGGCATCATGGTCATTTCCATTCCCCAGTTTAGTCTCAAAGGAGCCAGGCGCCGCCCCAAGTTCACAGAGCGAAAGCTGTGTTCAGAACGCAGGCCCTCTGACTCCTACACCACAGTCATAACAGGGGTTCTTAACAGGGGCGACTGCACCCCCAGCCCTCGGGGGTACTTGGCAATGTCTCTAGCCATGTTGGCTGTCACAGCTGGAGGGTGGGGAGGTGGCAGTACCGGCATTTAGTGGAAAGAGGCCAGGATACTGTGACACATCCCACAATGCACAGAAGTCCCTCATAACAAAAAGCCATCTAGCCCCACACGTCAACAGCATCCGGAATGAGAAACCCTGCTCCTAACATAGATTATGGCGACGCTAAGGACGAGGGGCTGGCCGTGGAAAAGGTTATCCCATGGAAGAGCTCCTTAGGTGGACATGATACAGGGCTTAAATAATAAAGGGCTTTTTTTTCCCCTTTCATGCAAAAGGCAAAGTACCAAATTATTAAACTTGTGATGGAAATTACTGCTCCAATAAAAATATATCCTGTGGAAATATGGCTACACATAAGCCGAAACCGGAGCCAAGGCAAGAGTCTGCTCCAACCAGAAGAGCAAGGTGCGGCAGGAGGCGGTGCCAGAGGCATGTTGCTTATTTCTATGTTTTAGCATCACCTGATCTTGGCTCAGGTACTGAATGAGCACTTAGCCAAAGTGGCTTTGGCAAGTGGATGTTCCTCACCGCAATCTGAACGTGTTTTGTAACAACACAGGTAAAAAAAAAAAAAGAGAAAATGAGACGCTTCTTACATTAAGAAAAGTGCTTTTCTTGGCCAATCCCTACGAGCATGAGGGAAAGACAGAGGTTCGTATACTCGAGTGGAATTCGCATGCTTTGTATCAGGAAACCTGGCTGAGCTCTGGGCTCCTCGTCTCCTAGATGTGTGAGCTGGAAAAATGACTCTGTGGGTCATTTTCCTCACCTGTGAGATGGAACTAAGAAACGGGAGAGTGAGTTTGTCACTTATTATAATTGATTTGTTCCTCCCCAACTAGGCGCTCAATAGTGAGTCCCCCGGCTGCAGACAGAAAATCCGGGGCCGAGAGCTCCAGGAAGTCTGTTATCATCTGCACGTCGTCCATCATGGGAGGGAGCCTGGACTGCGGTGGTCGTGGAGAGGAGAATGGTTTGGGAAGAGGGAATGCGGGGAGGGGGTGGTTCTGCCTGGAGAAGAGACATTTGAAGGGGTCATCAAGGGGTCAAGAAGGAATGTCAGAGGATAGGCAGCACTTGGCGGACTTGCCACAGTGCTGAGCACAGGGTCCCGCTGGCGAAAGGGACAGCCACCCAAACTCGCCACCACACTTTTGTAGCATCCACTGTCCCAGGCATAGTTTGGGGTTCAAAGGGTCTCAGATATAAAGCCATTCTTCCCTTGTAAGGACCTGGACTGAATCACAACTGGAGAAGAGACGGTATCAGGCCTCGGTGTGGCCTCCTACCTCCCCCAGGAACCCAGGGGGTCTTCTGTCCCACCTGCCGGGTGCCCTCGGCCACCTTCCCTCCAAGGGCTGCTCCTGGGTCCCAGATCTCAACGATTCCTGCGTCAGGTCGGTCCATCCCTGACTCCAGGGATGCTCACAGAGGAGAGCCAGGTGGCAGACACACGCATGTCACGCTCGACCACTTCACACATGGTCCCTTCTCCCTGCGCACCGGACTCCAGAGACCGGCGAGGCGTGGCTTTTCAGGCTACATGAAGGTCCACACAGGAGAGATTTGAGGGGAGTTCCTAAATCACATCCCCACCCCACCATTGGCTTACACCTCAGAGGAATCTGGTGCCTCTTTGAAGACAGCTAGAACGGAAGAAGCATTTCGGAAACAGCCAATGCAGCCTTCTATTTACCTAGCCAGGGACAGTCCCCCACACGTAGACTTCTAAAGGCTTCTTCTTGGATCGTCCCAGGAGCTCAGAAAGTCTGCAAGGCAAGTCGTTACATCAGCCCCACGGTGCAGGCAAGGAGATGGTCCAGAAACAGTCATGTCCAGTGACTTGCTCAAGGTCAAAGAGCTACTATGAGGTGGAGTCAGGACTCCAATTCAGAATGCCCATGATTTAACCCAGCACATCTTTTCTTAAAAATAATTATGGCTTTTTTTTCTAATATGTTTTTATTGATTTCAGAGAGGAAGGGAGAGGGAGAGAGAGAATGATGAGAGAGAATCATTGATCGGCTGCCTCCTGCACGTGCCCTACTGGGGACCCAGCCTGCAACCTAGGCATGTGCCCTGACTGGGAATCGAACCGTGGCCTCCTGGTTCATAGGTTGATGCTCAGCCACTGAGACATGCCGGCTTAGCTAACCCAGCATATCTTCGTTCTTGTCTGCAGTACAAAATGTCCAATCCCCTATGAATACACGGGCAGCTGCAAATCCTCCAGAGGGGGATCCGCCATAACTGGAACTGGTGGTGTCAGTGTATGACTGCCTTGGTTTATAGACAAAGCGAGCACATGTCCTCTTGTTGGGAAGCACCTAAAACATCTTAGCCATTTACCCTGTCGTGGACGATCAGGAAACTCGGCCTTCTTGTCGTGCCGTTACCAAGAAGAATTCAGGAAAAAGCGAGGCAGCAAACACATCGCACGCTTGAGATTACCCACCGCAGCCTCTTTTGAGCAGAAACAGACGCCCTTACGCTATCTCTAGCAATCAGCAGTGCCGGCCCCTCACGGTAATGGCATGACACCAGGGTGAAGACGCACCGGAATCTGAAGACACTGAAAGCTACCCGCCCTCCTCCCGGACCTGCAGGCTGGGAACACTGTGACTGGGGATGCTTTTGCGAAAGCCACCGAGACCGGCCACAGTGGCGGGTCTCCGAGGTAAAGCCGGAAAAGGCTGTGATCAGCAGATGAGAAACCAAACTGGAAAACGAGATCAGCACCGTGTGGTCCCACCAACAGCAATACCTTCCCCTCAGTGGCTGGCGTGGCCCTGAAAAACAACTGCAGACGAGCAGGACGCATTGAAAACGCACAGGGACACGAGAAAAGCGTGCTGAATGGGTGGCCCGACACCACTTCCCTTTCCCTCTCCCCTCGCTTTCCACGTTGAGATGGAGGCACGGACTTCCCGACAGTCTCCGTGCAGGACGGAGCGCGATGCTGTAAAACGCATTTGCGCGCGAGCTAAATCATGATTGACAAAACCAAATTTGTTAATACAAGGGTTTGAAGCGCTTGACAGAAATTTTTGTCAACAATGTAGATTAAGGGATTCAAAAAAAATGAAATTTGCAGATGAAATGGCTTTGATGTTTCTCATGAAAAGCATTTTGTTGACAGGCGGGATCCGAGTGAGAAATGTTCATTTGCTCAATGCCCGCGTGTTAAGTCTTTGACAAAACATGTATTCGTCCTGCTGCTTTTGCTCGTGGGTCATGTACTCCCTTGGCCTTGCCTTGAGCCACACAGAGGGCTCGGACGTAGGTAGAAACAGTGGGAAAGCACCTGAATGCAACGCCAGGTTGGTCCTATGTGGTCATGAGGTGCGGCCATGTGACTGTTCAAGTGTCCAAACACATTGCTTTTAGATTCTTCCCCATTTAGAGAACATCTTATGGCATCGGTCAGGACAGTTTTGGCTAAACGCAGCAGAAGCCAATGGTTCTCAAAGCATGGCCCCTCGACCAACCGCATCAGCATCTCCTGCAAAATTACTGAAAATGCCAGTTTCTGGTCCCCACCGAGACCTCCTCTCAGGTGGGCACAGCATCTGTATTTGAGCAAGCTCCTCGGATGATTCATTGCACACCCAAGTCTGAGAACAATGGGCTGGGCAAGAGCCAAAAGGAAATAGACTGGTCCCGATCCCTGAAAAGTCCGTGGCTCTCCAGGAGGCTTCCAACGTGGTTGCATCCAGGAGCTCAAACAAGGCCCCCAGGGCACCCACACCCAGCTCCCTCCTCCCCCCTGGAGCGGCGGAGCTCCTAGACACTCTCCCTTCATGGCAGCGAGATGCCCGCAGCTCCAGGCTATGGCCCACCTTCCTGACTCCTGCGCAAGAACGAGAATGCACCTGCACTGATCGCTTCAACAGACGTCCCGGGATGGGGTCCAGCCCTGGCCTGTGCCCTTCCCTGAACTGACCACAGGAGCCGGAGGATGTCAAACTCAGAGTGGTCAGTCACGGTTTACATGCAGGACTGGTCTGAACTCCAAAGCCATGAAGAAAGAGGGAGGAGGAACGGCTGCCCATAGCAAATCCAACGGGATGCAGGAAGACAGGGGAGAGGAGACAAGCCAGTGAAACCAAACGTCCATGTGAGGTTTAGTCCTTGGTCCTCCAAGACATTCCAGGTTAAGCTGAGGCATCCCCAAGTCAACCCATCTCACACTGATGTTACTAGACGCTGGAGGTAGAATCCTCTCCCTTTAATTCCATTTATTCCTGGGGGTGGAGGGGGGGAGCTCTCTGGCTTTTCGGTTAATGCAAAGAGTGGAAGATTAGTTCTTTTAGAAATATATTTTTATTGATTTCAGAGAGGAAGGGAGAGGGAGAGAGAGAGACATTGATGAAAGAGGAAGTCATGGACTGGCTACCTCCAGCATGGCCCCCACTAGGGATCGAGCCCACAACCTCGGAATGTGCCATGACAGGGAATCGAACTGGCGACCTCTTGGTTCCTGGGTTGACACTCGACCGCTGAGCCACACCAGCTGGGCGGAAGATTAGTTCTTAATAAATGCAATGCAAACGCTGCCAGCAAAGGAACTGAGAGAGAGGCTTACTTAGCAAGGCCTACGTGTCTCTGAATAGAGTTCCTAGTGATTGATGCTGGGACAGAACCTAGAAGATTCCTTCAGGAGTCTCAGGGCAGCTCTGCACAGATTGGGGTCGGAGGGGGTGGGCCCAGTGGCCATCTTTGAGTCTATGGCCATTTGGTGTGACTGCCACCCTCCGTAGAGCCTTTGCTTCCCTGGAGCGCGCAGAAGCATTTACGTAGCAGAGGAATCAAGAGATCATGTATACAGGTTGGCTTTCATCTTTAAAGCAAGACCAAATCTTTGAGCGGTCATGGCTGTGCCGTCTCAGCGGTCTAAGTTCCCCGTTTTACACAAGACAGCGAAGAAAGAAAACGTCATCTGTTCTGTGTACCATCATCGCTATCCAGAACAAGGAGATGCTTTCCTTTTGGGGAGCAAATCCTCAGTAAGGAACCTCATTCTGACTTGAGAATCACTATCAAGAACACACGTCTTATCACGTGCCTCTTACAACACCGTTCCTCGTCTAGCGTGCTGTGTGTTTGTGTCCTGCCCTCCCCACCGGGGTCCCCCCCAGGCTGGGGGTGTATTTCACTTCTCCCTGTATTTCAGTGCCGGACACAGAATCTGGCACAGAGTGGGTGCTGTGTGTCTATAGGGGGTTCCACCGAATTCACAGGGAAAGGGCCCTGCTCCCCATGCTTTCTTCCTGCTATTAAGCAGCCCCTGCTGCAGCACGCATTTGGATGTTCTCTGGTTCCTGAGACCTAACCTCTGTCTCCCCATCACTAGGCAGGCTGTGGACAACAGGGGCAATCTGAAGGACCATCCAAAGCCGCCTTCCTTCTACCATCTAGTTATGGAAGGATGACCTTGACACAGTTTTACACCCAACTCCCTCGCATGACCACTAGAGGGCAGCAGAGAACACAATGACGGCACAATGGCCGTTTGGTCCGCCTTTGTCTTCAGCTCACCAGTTCCCTCAATTTTCCCAGCTTTCGTCCTTTTGTTAACTGAGGCTTCCCAGGGGCAAGTTTGAGTGGGGAGCGGCAAGGGAAATCTTTTTTCTTTTCTTTTCTAACTTTTAATGTGACCCTTCAGGAGAACAATTTCATCGGCGGGCCAAACTACTCAAAGTTTATAAAACTGCATCCTTTCTTCCCTGAAACACAGGCTCTTCTTTCAAAAAGAAAAAATGAAAATCTTATCTCCTTCCATTAGGCTGCAGCCTCCCCTTCTCAGGGCCCTTCCTGTAAGATCTGTAACGCCTCCCTCTGGCCTCCATTCTTCTCCTGATCCCAAATCCAGTCTGAGAAAAGGCTCCCATTGGAGGGATAATTAAAGTAGATGCACCAGTCCGTCAGCCTCGGTGAATCCCGGCGAGCCTAATGCAGCTTCTGGAGATGGAGATATTAGCACGTTCTCCTGCAGAGGCCCTCCTCGCCGGGCTGCAGCCCGCACCCGTAAATCACACCCCGAGGAACGCAAGGTCATGGAGACCCAGTTTCTACATAACTAAGATTTAATTTGGTCTAGGAATGATCTAATTGCACAGGTCAAGGAATCACTGCCAAAAAAAAAGAAAAGAAAAGGCCACTTAGAGCTACGCTTCAGGAAGAACCAACACCTCGAACCCTTGCCACCAGGCAACATTTCGTGTCCAGTTCCAAAAGAGCCTTTCAAAATCACAGTGGCTCAGCTATTGTCTAGTCCAGGGGTGGGCAAACTTTTTGACTCGAGGGCCACAATGGGTTCTTAAACTGGACCGGAGGGCTGGAACAAAAGCATGGATGGAGTGTTTGTGTAAACTAATATAAATTCAAAGTAAACATCATTACATAAAAGGGTACAGTCTTTTTTCTTTTTAGTTTTATTCATTTCAAACGGGCCGGATGCGGCCCGCAGGCCGTAGTTTGCCCACGGCTGCACTAGTCCTAATTACTCTGGGACAACAGTTGCCTATCAGGACTGTCCTGGGCCCAGCGGGCACACAGACACTACCAATTCAATCACCTAAATTCCAAAGGAATTTCCTATGGAGTTTGCACCCTCCCAGTGTGAGACCTTGAAGGTCTTCCCCATAACCCCCCTCCCCCTTACAGAGTCATCTAAAGCAGCGGTCGCCAACCTTTCGGACCTCACGGACCACCGGTTGGTGACCGCTGATCTAAAGTGCAGTGCTTCTTGTCATTCTAGTGGAATATTCACTAACAATCACCTTCCTAGCTCCTCAGAAGAAACTGTCTAGCACATACTGGGAGAAGTTAACCCCAAATGGGACTCGTCTTCTTCTCGGATGCTCTCTCCGTTACTCTCAGAGCCCAGTCTGGCTGTCTAGCCTCCCCTGATGGGGTTGCCAGATTTAACAGGGGAAAGCACGGAACACCCGCTTACATTGGACTTTGAGATAAACATGCCACAATTAGACACATTTAATCCAGGCTTGCCTTAGGTCTGACCCTTGGCATCTTTTAACCTACGATAAGGATGGGCTTAATTAACTTCAGTAAACACGACTGAGACTTCTAGTAATTTTTAGTAAATTAATAGTTAGTTTTCCTTTGTAGATGGATCAAGAACCTGAAGAGAAGGTTTTAAGCAGTGGGAGGGGTCCCTGGGGCTAATGATCTGCAGGGCCATCCGTGGGTGTAGGACTGTTGCCTCTGCATCCTGGACTCTGAGTCTCAGAATCCAGATGCTCCTCCTCACCTCCAAGAGACCCCCGTTCAGTAGGGACAAGGCTTGACATGAATTTCTACAGCTGGAAAGTGACACGCAGGAGAGAGAGGATGTCCCTGGGACACCCGTTTCTCTGGTGCCTTGCTGCCCTCAACGCCCATGTTTTATCTCCGACAGCTGTGGGCACCAGGGCCCTCCCTGAGCACTGCAGCCAGTCCCACCCGTTCCATGTCCTCTCGCTCCCACCCTGTGGTCACCTCCAGCATCAAAGGCACCTGGTGCTGATGGTCTGCCCCGCTCCCTCTGGCCTCAGGCTCCTAATGTCCTCCCTTGCTACCTGTCACCTGCTCTCAGGCCGCCAGGCACCCTGGAACCAAGCCCCAGGGTCTCTGTGTACCATCGGAAGCGGGGGACACTAACTAATCTTTCTCTTGGGGGGATCAGCTGGCCCCAGAATAGAAGTACTCCTGTCCAGCGGACCCAAGGGCAGTGGAAAAAGCCCCGGGTTTCTCACGTGTGGCCTGACTTTGTAATTACAACTTAGGAGTGATCATGAAGCTCGCCCTCACCCCTCCATCTACAGATAAGCATCTACCTGTGGGTGCACATTCCAGCCAGCGGAACACGGCTCCTTCCCAGGGCTCTGACCTTCACCGGGGTCACCGTCACAAAACGCCCACCATGCCAGGGTCTTCCAGAAATGCTCACCACGTGCCGTTCCCAATAGGACCGACCACATTATTTCCCACAAGTGTCAATTTTCCCCTGCGATATTACATTTTCCAACATTTAGTTTTCCAGCATTTTGCTGTGACTATCTGTGTAAATTAGAAAGGCTCTTAACTGTTATCTGTAATAGATTTTGCCCGTAGCAAAATTCATGCAGGCATACTAGAAGAACAAAGTGTACTCTGATGAAATTGCAACCATAATTTCCAGATGCCTGACATTTATTGCTTATTGCTATTAGAATTCAAGTGCCTATTTGTTTTGTACTTTGCTTTTTATTCTTGCATCACAACATATAATGGAAAAAAAGATATTTTAAATGTTGGGTTAAGTATCACAGATCAACGCGAGGCCCCCGCATAATCAATACCACTTAAACGTACTCCTAGGCGATTAATTTTTAAAGAATCAAATTGTTGTACCGCATCAAAATGCATAATGAGACCAGAAAGGGCGTTACATTCTTTATTGTTTAATTAAAAGCAACATTTAGCACTCATGCAGCTAACTGTTAAGACATCACCACATAAAAGGTTTTGCTTATCATGACGGGGAGGGCGTTACAACGGATCCCTTACATTTTTCATTATTAAATGCTAATTGTGCTTTATTAGCTGGGAAGCACTTATCAAATGACTGGAGCGACCGTGAGGAGGGCGGTGAGGGGCACATCCCAGCAGCGCCGTCCCACAGCGACCGGGCCTTGCTGATTTGAGGTGCAGAGAACTGTCAGCATGTGAAAGGGAAGGAAGGGGTCTCAGGCTGCCATATTGATAAAGCTGAATCCAGAAAACAAACGGCACCGAGCAAAGCACGCGTAGCTCAGGGAAAGACATAAGAAGATGCGTAAGTAGAACAGAGAGAAGAAATGTAAATGTAGGATAAAAAAAATTATGCTGACAGGCCCAAGCTGAAATATATATATAGAGAGAAAGGTATATCTATATCTTTCTCTCGAGAAATATTTCTTTCCAAGGGCATTGGGAAAAAAAACCAAGTTTTTTTTTCTCTCTCTCTCGTCGTAAGATATTTTTAAAAAAAAAGATATGGAGAATAATACAGCGTGGGGCAAAAGTAGGTTTCCAGTTACAAGTAGAGAAAGTCTATTCTTGTGTTATTATTTACTAGAGGCCTGGTGCACGAATTCATGCACAGGTGGGGCCCCTTGGCCTGGCTGGCAATGGGGCCAATCAGGAAAGTCTCGCCCAGTCCTGATCAGGGCCGAATGGGGCCTGCTGGGGGGAGGAAGAACCATGGGAGGTTGGCTATGGAATGCCTATGGGAATGCACTGACCACCAGCTCCTGCATTGAGTGTCTGTCCCCTGGTGGTCAGTGCACGTCATAGCGACTGGTTGACCGGTCCTTCAGTCGATATGTCGTAACGGTTGCTTAGGCTTTAATATAGATAGATTATTGCATTCTTTTCCATATGAACGATCACCCCCACTTGTGGCCCACCCTGTAAAATCAATTCTTGCGCATCCTTTTGAAAATATACTTTGAAGGACAATTAGCTCGTGGGGACACTGAGCCAGACCACTGGACGTCAGAGATGGCGTTCTTCCCCATTAGCCCTTCAACACATTTGTGAAGCATTTGCTGTGACTATTTTACTCTCCCCTCCCCGCCCCCCAAATTGCAATGGGATTTGGCAGACACCACAAATGTCATAATTTTTATCTACTTTTTTGAAAGAGAAATAACACCTAAATGTGGCTTAAAAATCCAATTAAGTACATAAAGGTATAAAATCTAAATGTACAAGTCTCTCTTCCTCCCCAACCTTTGTGTTTCAAAGATAATTTTTGCTAACAGTTTCTCATTCAGCCTTCCAGATAAAAAGGTCATAAAAAACCCCATTGATGATGTTTTAAATTCCCATAAATGTAACGCTAGGGATCACCTTACAGCTTGCTTATTTTGCTCCTTATGCAGCATGGGAGTGTTTCCATGTCTATAAATATCACTCCAACACATTTTTTTTAATCCGCTGAAGGATGTTAATTGATTTAAGAGAGAGAGGAAAAGAGAGAGAAACATCGATCGGTTCTCTCCTGTAGGCTCCCCAACCAGGGATGGAATCCACAACCTAAGTAGGTTCCCAGACTGGGAATACAACAGCAACCTTTTTTTTTTTAAATATATATTTTTATTGATTTCGGAGAGGAAGGGAAAAGGAGAGAGAGACAGAAACATCAATGATGAGAGAGAATCATTGATCGGCTGCCTCCTGCACGCCCCACACTGGGAATCGAGCCCGCAGCCCAGGCATGTGCCCTTGACTGGAATCGAACCTGGGACCCTTCAGTCCGCAGGCCAACGCTCTATCCACTGAGCCAAACAGGCCAGGGCTGCAACCTTTTTTGGTGCATGGATGACACTCCAACCACCTGAGCCACCCAGCCAGGACAGCACATATTTTTAACAGCTGAGTGGATGTGCCGTATTCATACAGTCAGTCTCCTGCAGATGAACATGTAGGATGCTACCAATGTTTTGTATTATACTCGGTGCTCGAACAAAAAACCTTATATACGTGTCTTGGGAGAAGCTTATCAGAATATCCAAAAAGAAATGTCCTAGATACTGAATTTCTGGGTCAGAAGAAACAATCCCTTTTAACTTAGTAAATATTGCCAGGTTGCTCTTCAAAGAGCTAATTTCCCAGTTTACATTCTCACCAAAAGTTGTAAGAGTCACATCCCCTGACACCTCGATGTGCTGACCTATACGTCTGATTTACTATCTGACATCCAGTTATTAGTGACCATATGCCACTGTCAATTTGATTTGTTTCTTTAATTACAGAGTGTGGTTAAATAAATGTCTTTTTACAATAAATCTGATGTGTAATAATGTGTCAGTTTAAGGTGTACAGCGTGTTAGTTCGATACACTTCTATGACTGCTGCTGATGTAGCAGTACTTAGCACTTTATACAGTTACAGTACAATGCACTGTCTATATTCACTATACTATGCATTGGGTCTCTGTGACTCATTTACTACTGGTTACAAGTTTGTAACGAGTAGTAAACACCATCTCTCTTAGCCCCCTGTCCCATTAAATATCTTTTCATAGGGAAATTAGCCCTTTGTGTTTTTTTTTAAATACATTTTATTGATTTTTTTAAAGAGAGAGGAAGGAAGGAAGATAGAGAGATAGAAACATAGATGAGAGAGGAAGTCATCGATTGGTTGCCTCCTGCATGGCCCCCACTGGGGATCAAGCCTGCAACCTGGGCATGTGCCCTGACCGGGAATCGAACCTGTGACCTCTTGGTTTCTTGGTCGATGCTCAATCGCTGAGCCACACCAGCCGGCTGTGTTTCTTTTTTAATAAACTTTTGAAAACTCAACAACATGCTATTGCAAAGCATTTTTATCAAATGCCTTTGCTAGTTTTTACATGAGAATCGTTGTCTAAGAGGTTTCCCACAGCTTGTAAAATTCCAATAGTCAGGTCTCTGGTTCAGTGAGCCCCATCAAGCGCCCACGTTTACGGCAAGCACGGCCGGCGCCGAAGTTTTCTTATAAAAAGGAACAAAACGGGGCCAGGGCCATGCACATCACACTCCACTTCTGAAGTAGGACAGTAGATGAAATCACCTGAGAAGAGAAATATTTAGTCTCTGGAAGGAGAGGTCTGATCAAAGAGAGATGATTGATGGGTTAGCAGTGAGATTAACGTGAGGCTACCACCTACGCATAACCGAGAGAGAAAACGGAGTAGCAAGGAGGTATTTTACCTGAGTTCCTAGATACTGCCGATTTTTTGAAATAGTTCTTTTTATATTCACAAAGAAAAGAGGGAATGACTGAACAGTTGTACCAAGATGACATCTATGGCAGGCATTAAGAAAACATGTGACAAATTCAACTAATCTCACATGTGATTTTAAGAAAAGAAAAAAAGTCAATCCATTAATGGTTTCAACCCAAACTGCACATTTAGAATCATCTGGAGAACTCTTGAAATCATTCAGTGTCTGGGCCCTACCCCACACTCATTGAGTCTACTCTAGCCCCAAGCATTGGTGTGTTTTTTTTTAAATAGTTCACCCAGTAGATTCCAGCTTGCAGCTGAATTTAAGAACCTCTCATTTAAGAGCATCCTGTAGGGTCTAGCTATAATCGCAAGGCCTTCCTAAGGGCTTTGGCTAGTCTAGGGACCCCTCCCTGAAGCGTCATGACGATGCCTTGCTGTGGTGATCTGAAATCCGTATTTGGCAGGATCTGTTTGAAAGCCCGTACACAGGAGAGTTAGCCACATCAGACAAGGGAATACAGTGAATGTAATGTTTGTGTGGGTCCTTGAAGAAATTAATGGGGGGGGGGGTGCCTGACTTTAACTGATGGGCATACAATCAAAGTCAGAGATCGTTTTAGCTTTTTACATGGAGAGTCTGAAAGATGTGTATATCTGTTGATCCACAAATCCCATTTCTAGAAACCATGCACATGTACAAAGAAGTAGGCGTGGCCTTGGATGTTAACCTCTGCATTGTTTGTCTCCCGAAATTGGAAAGAATTCATCTAATGAGCGTTAAGTAAATTCAAATTCAGCTGCACGATGGAGCACTATACTGTCATTTAAAACAACACGCTTCACGTATAATATGGCAGGCAGACTGACATGAAATGAAGGCTATGAAAAATATTCACAACATATTCTTAGTGAAAAGGCAAGTTGTAAAGTCCCACATGTAGCATGATCTCGTTTCTTCCTAAGTGGTATAACAGTAGCGCCTTTATCGAGGGCTTCTTTCATTCCAGATATAATGCTAAACACTTTTTAAGTTATCAGCTCACTAACCCTTACACCCTGGGGATGTTCCTATTGTTCCCTTATTTTACAGATGAAACCACGGGGACAGAGAGGTGACTCCTGTGCCTGAGGTCATGACACAGGTAACATGTGGCAGAGCTTGGCTTTGAAAGTCACACACGCTGGCCCATGGCCCGCGCTCTTAACCGCTACAGCCGATTACAGATGTGTGGCCAGATGCCTAAAGCAGCTGAGAGGATAAAAGGGGAGTTTTACTTTCTATCCTTTGCTAACAAATATGTATTTATTGCATAATGAGCTTCTGTGACACATAGTTTTTGAAAAGTTAGCATATTTTTAAAATATATTTTTATTGATTTCAGAGTGGAAGGGAGAGGGAGAGAGAGAGATAGAAACATCAATGATGAGAGAGAATCATTGATCGGCTGCCCTGACTGGGAATTGAACCCTGATCTCATGGTTCATAGGTTGACCTTCAGCCACTGAGCCACCCAGTAGATTACAGCTGGGCAAATGTTAGTATATTTTTTTAAAAATGACAAATCCTTTTACAATATCAATTAAAACTCAGAAAGAAACAATAAGACCTCCAGGGACCGAATGCAATGCACAGAGGCGGCTGGGCATCTGCCGGGGAAGGCGCGCTGGGGGGCAGCGCCAGTCCTGGACCTCTGCCCCGGGCCCTGGCCCGGCGGGGCCTTCCCTGCCTGCGCTGATGCACATGCAGAGAGGATGCAGACATGCAACAGGAGGAAGCCCACAGCGGCCAGGAGACCTTGCGCATTCTGCAGGGTAGCCCTCCTGCAGGCCGGAAGAGAAATTAAACTGTGAGGAGAGGAAGCCAGTGAGGAGACATCAACATAAGGGAAGTGAAGAGCCTGTGTACGAGGGAGGGCAGGCTGGTGGGTGGAAGGAAGGAGGCCACTTCCCTAACACCTGGAGGAAGGGTCTAGAAGGGCTTCCCCTTCTGCCTCCCCTCCCCGGCTGTGAGATCTGATGAACAGCTGGGGCCAGGCAGAGGCCAGACTTGAAAAGCATCCACATACTGAGCAAGAAATGGAGCTGAGGCGGGCACGGGGGATGGTCTGGGAGCAGGGGACTGGAGCTCAGCAGAAGGCCTGCGGTGGCCGCCATGCAGCCCAGCGACTCTCCTCCAGTGACTGTACAATTAACACCCAGACTCCGGGCCCTGGGGCCATGCTCTGCCCATGGGCCCAGTGGGCTGGCCTCGGGGCCCCTGGGCTCAAGAGTGTCTACCAGCAGCCACGCGAGGCTGGCGTTCTCCCATTTCAACCGAAGCTTCCTGGTAGAACCGCTTAGGAAAGGGGACGTTCGTTCCGAGTTAGAAAAATATCCTAGAATATATTTAAAGAAATGCGGCCGGCTGTGTGACTTTTAGGAACAGATAGTCACTGCAACTATGATGAGTTCAAACTATGGCCTAATAAACATAATTTTAGAATAAGTGGCTGGTGTGTCACTGAAAGGTACAATCTAAATTAGCGCATATTCTTTTCAGCATATCACTCAATTTTATTCCCACTTTTGGCTTCTATTTCGAGGACTCTGCCCTTCGGCACGAGCCCCCCTCCTCATTACTGACGAGACGAAGGTGACATAAATAAAGTTTCCCTCTCCACTTTGCTTCGCTTAGCGGAGGCGCTCAGGATTTTCCCATGTTCACACTTCGAATTACAGCCAAAGACCACATTCAAGCCAAGAAATCATCATCCTTCACAATCATTTACCACCAGAACTCTCCAATTAACGAGCTTAATAGCAGATTTTTTTTTTCCTTCTCCTTTGGACACCAACCTCTTTCTATCTCTAGGTGTAATGTCTGAGGCGTAGGGAGCAGATGGCGATTATGCGGAGACATGCGCCCGGCGTGCGAGAGCCTCGTGCAGAGCGGCTCTGCCCGCGGTGAGCCCTCCTGTAACGTTCACCCCCTTGTTACTGCGGCGCATGATTCACTCCCCGGCAAGTTCAAACGCACATTACAGCACGTTCATGTCGGTCTTCCTCAGCCACCTATCATGTGGTGAGCACTTCATTTATTAACCTAAATTACTTCTATTTCTCCAACCATCCCACCGAACTAGTTTCCATCAAATGGGAAAACGATCCCATATCCCAAGTTGCGGGAACACGTGGTCGTAGTAAGAGCTGGCCGGTGTCCACTGCCCATACAGGGAGGTTAAATGGTAGCCCTGCGGGCAAATAGCCCCGAGTTTAAGGAGCTCGTTGGCTACTTCCTGCCTAAATGAGCTCCACCTCTCTTCTGCCTCTCCTTAGACCAGCGGTTCTCAACCTGTGGGTCGCGACCCCTCTGGCGGTCGAACGACCCTTTCACAGGGGTCGCCTAAGACCATCCTGCATATCAGATATTTACATGATGATTCATAACAGTAGCAACATTACAGTTATGAAGTAGCAACGAAAATAATTTTATGGTTGGGTCACAACATGAGGAACTGTATTTAAAGGGCCAGAAGGTTGAGAACCACTGCCTTAGGATTTCGCCTCCTCCAAGAAGCTCTCCCAGATTGCCTCTGCCTGCAGGGCCTAGCACAAAGCAAGTGTTCAATACATTTACTGGCTATTATTACACTTCTTTGTCCTTTTCAGTGCCCTGCACAGAGAACCCTGAATGAAGGGCCTGATGGGGTGGTTACTACTGACTCTTACGCCAATCATTTCAGAGGTGAATGGAGGATTCTATCTGGCAGCTCCTGAGGCATCTGATCCTTTATTGGATGAATAGAAGTATTTATTCTAACATCTAAATATGAGGGTCAGCTCTCAGACAAGAAAGGTGTGATTACAGGGGAGTTAGAACCTCGCACTCTGGAGCTCAGATCCCAGCTCAACCCCCAGCAGCAGGAGATCAATTTTTTCACCACGCTGAGCTTCCTCATCTGCAAATGGGTATAATGTCCACTCAGTTTAGATCTCAGTGATAACTCCCCTCTTAGCAAACTTCCTGGCACGTAGTAAGTGCTCAATAAATATTTGTTCTGATTATGTAAGATAATAAAAATAGGACTCTGGCTGCTGGTAGGGACATGTTCCCCATAATGAGAAGTACATTCAAAAGTCTTCTCTCACCCTAACCCAGTGGTTCTCAACCTTGGCTTACACATTAGAATCACCTGGGAATCTTTTTAAAATCCTGATTTCTGGGCCTCATCCTCCAGAAATTCTGTTTCTTTGTTACTAATGTCGTGGCCCCAGCCCATAACAAAGAAACTGAATTTCTGGAGGATGAGGCCCAGAAATCAGGATTTTAAAAAGATTCCCAGGTGATTCACAGGTTCAATTCATAGGCAAGGGCATGTACCTCAATTGCAGGTTTGATTCCCAGCCCTGCTCAGGGTGGGTGCAGGAGGTAACCAATCGATATGTCTCTCTCACATCGATGTTTCTCCCCCTCTCTTCCCCTCCTCCTCCTTCTCCACTCCCTCAAAATAAATAAATAAATAAATAAATATCCTCAGGTGAGGATTAAAAAAAATCTTTCTTCTCTCATCCTAGCTGGGAGGTTTTCTGGGTATCCTTAGAAGGTTCTAGAGCAGTGGTTCTCAACCTTGGCTGCACATTAGAATCACCTGGGAATCTTTTTAAAATCCTGATTTCTGGGCCTCATCCTCTGGAAATTCTGTTCCTTTGTTCCTAATGTTGTGGCCCCAGCCCATAACAAAGAAACAGAATTTCCAGGGGATGAGGCCCAGAAATCAGGATTTTAAAGATTCCCAGGTGATTCTAATGTGCAGCCAAGGTTGAGAACCACTGGTCTAGAGTTAACAGGGAGAGACCACAGTTTCCTTCTTCCTCGACCTTGCTGTCTGGGAGGGGGGAGGGGGACTAGGTGGGGTCCCAACCTTGCATCTGGGCCTACTGCCTCTCTGAAACAGCTGCTCCCGACCCCCTGCCACTCACAGGCGGGAAGGGTTAGGGAGGAGGATCTGATCGGATGACCCCTGGAGCTCAAGGTCAAACACAGGCTGGGAAGAGGAGGGCCTGAAGGAGCAGCAGCTGCTGTGTGCTGGGCTGGGTCCCCGGGAGATTATTTGTTTAAGTTTCAATGAAATGATTTTAATTTAGTGGATCTATGTTTTATGTTAAGTTGTTTTAAGAAAAGATTTTCAATCTAGCCCCAGCTCTCCCGAGAGGTGGCGGATAGTAATTTAAGTACTCAATTATTTGGTCTGATACGCGAACAATGGTTAGAGGTCACAGGCCTGACTAGGAAATCACTATGTCAACCACCTTCTGCTTTTGTTATTTTATTCTCTTAAACAAATAATATAGTTACATGAGTCGAAAGACTAAATCTACTAAGTAACTGTCTCCTACTCATCCCCATCCCATAGTTTATTCCTTAAAGACCATGATTGGATCAGTTTTGAGATTTGTTTTTGGATCCTTCCAAAGATTTTTTTTTTCCACCAAGCACACAAATATGCAAATATACACTTTTTGTTGTTGTTTTATTATCTGTATTTCTTTTTAACAGGAATTATCTCAGACCTCAGCTATACGTTTGCTCCCATACGCCAAAATAGATACTGAATTCATCACACTGTAAATGAACTGGTTTTATTAATAACACCTGCATTCATTTGAAGAAAAAAAAGGGCTATTATTAGGTGTTTAAAACACCTGTACTACATTGCATTGCACCACAGCTAAAAGAAATGAAGTAGATCTACCTGTGTTAGCATTAAAAGATCGACTAAAAAGAAATGTTTTGGAATAACTATTAAAACTTTGATAGAAACTATACAGAAACACCGTCCCCCAAATACTCCAAACTCCCCGAGTGTCCCCATAAAAGCCTGTAAGAGTCGCTGGAAAGTTGCACGCCAAACCAAGAACAGTGAGAAAGGGAACCAATGGGACGAGTCAGGGGAGGTGGCCAAGAAGTCATGAGCGGGTCCACACCGCCCTGGCACAGACCGGTAGGCAGCACTTCTCGCTTATGGCAGGCATCGACCTGACTGGCCCGTGCCCGAGCCCAACTATGGTTTGGTATTTTAAATATCACCCCCGGTCATTCGCCTTCTCTTTCTTGTTCAAGTATTTTTAGCAAATGATTTCATATATTTCTCTTGAAATTAAATATTTAGATGTAAGAAAAGATTCTAGTCTGGCTGGCGTGGCTCAGTGGTTGAGCGTCGACCCATGAACCAGGAGGTCAGGGTTCGATTCCCGGTCGGGGCACAGGCCCGGGTTGCGGGCTGGATCCCCAGTAAGGGGCGTGCAGAAGGCAGCCGATCAATGATTCCCTCTCATCATTGATGTTTCTATATCTCTCTCCCTCTCCCTTCCTCTCTGAAATCAATAAAATAAAAATTTTAAAAAAGGAAAAGATCCTCGTTTGAAATGAATAAAACTAACAAAAAAAAAAGACCAGACCGTACCCTTTTATGTAATGATGTTTACTTTGAATTTATATTAGTTCACACAAACACTCCATCCATGCTTTTGTTCCGGCCCTCCGGTCCAGTTTAAGAACCCATTGTGGCCCTCGAGTCAAAAAGTTTGCCCACCCCTGTCCTATGTGCAAGGCTTACGTATTTTACTCACAAAAAGAGCTTAGCGCATACGGCTGTGTCGTCCACAGACTGTGACGCCCCGACCCACAACCCACCATTTTCCAAAAGCCAATGGAGGCTTCCTCAGCACTGCGAGCCGGACTCTCCATGCAGGAACCCCCCCTCCAGCTGGCCTCTGGGGGGTGGGGGTGGACGAACTCCCTCCTGGTCAAGTCCTCAGGCCAAGCCTCCTCCACCCCAGCCCCCTGGGCGCTGAGAAACAAGGGAGGCGGAGCTGCCTCTGGGCTTCCCGCTACCGGCTGCGGAGGAAGCAGTGCTCACAGGAGGTTCTGATCCCGGGTCAGTCAACTTTCCCATGAAGAACCAGGTAGTAGTTCTGGTTTCGTGGGCCAGGGGGTCTCCATGGAAGTCACGTACCTCTGCCACTGTA